>NC_139248.1:16855933-16920151 GCF_977018435.1 Lepisma saccharinum | reverse complement strand
GAACTTGGATAATTCGGTAATTCGAACAAAAGTTTATTCGTCTTGAAATCATCTTCAATGAGTAAGGAACGGATTTCAAGATGCAAAATTATGGTCGGAAATTGTAAAAAAAAAAAGGTTCTGAAATTTTTTTCAAAAGGGTGCAAACAAAAAGTGCTGGTAAAATGTCTTTATTCAGGTCTAAACCAGTTACATTAACATTCTTTATTCAACACTGTAGGAAATAATATAATTAATTACATATATAGTTAGTTACATAAAGTAACATTTTGGGAAGTAAACGTACCATTTACCGACTTTCAATCAACTTGTTATACTGGATTACGATCAACATTTTTATGTTATCGAATGTAACTTACATTGTCTTGCTACATTATCTTGGGAAGTATTGGGGCTTCAATGATTATACAGAGTGTCCGAAAAGTCACGCAACCCGGTGTTTACGACCGTATAACGGAATAGCGAAACGGAATGAGAAGAAACGCTTTCCGCCAAGAGAATGCCCTGTATATTGGGAAAATTTAGAGAGACAAACATATGTAAGAACATGCATGTTTTAATAACAAATAAGCAAAGTGTTGCCAAAGGCGGAAAAAAAATATTTGCAAATCGTGTATATTGATGCACAGAACTCACTGAGGTAAATTTATGGCCCAGTCGCTCGCCCGATTTAACATCTGGAAATTTTTTTCTGTGGGGTTACTTAAAGGGGAAAGTATACCAAACGGGACCCAGTACATTGGAGGAGCTGAAACGAAACATTACACAGGAAATTGATAATATCGGTGCTGCAACCCTCAGGAAGGTATCTGAGAACATGATCAAGCGAACCAACTTATGTATCCAAGAAAATGGTGGACACTTCAAACATTTGCTTTAATTTGTAAGGATACCCACATTTCAGGGTTGCAAGGTGTATGTAATTTATTGCATATGTTCAAGAATAACCAACTTTCTCCTTTGTCGTTAAAAGTGCCTTAGTGTGATAGCCTGAGGTGAAACACGTCTGTTAGAGACACGTGACACCAACAGTGTTGCCAGTGTCCCTCGTAATATTGTGAAAACATCGATTTTTGGAACAGCCCATTTATTCCCTCCTGCAATGTTTTTGAAACTTCGTCAAAGTTCTTTTTCTGTCAAATTCATTAGATGGCCATCCAAATTGTTCGTTGGTATTGTGAAATGTTGCAATAATTTACCTCAGTGAGTTCTGTGCATCAATATACACGATTTGCAAATATTTTTTTTCCGCCTTTGGCAACACTTTGCTTATTTGTTATTAAAACATGCATGTTCTTACATATGTTTGTCTCTCTAAATTTTCCCTATATACAGGGCATTCTCTTGGCAGAAAGTGTTTCTTCTCATTCCGTTTCGCTATTCCGTTATACGGTCGTAAACACCGGGTTGCGTGACTTTTCGGACACTCTGTATTACACATTTTGTAGATATCGTTCTGCTCTACAAAATGAGACTGTAGGATTTTATGTAGTCGCTCAAGAAGAGTAAAAACCATATATTTTTCTATCCAATTTTTTTAACAAAACATGAAAGAAACGGACGGAAGAAATGTGTTGAAGCATGACAGAGGTGCAATTTCACAAAAATGTGCAAAAAGGTGCAACAAAGTGTGTTCAGTTTTCTTGATTTCATGTCCTAAAATACATATCACAAACGATCGGTGTGAAAAATTGGATAATACGATTATTATTTTCTCGTGTTCGCAGTTAGAATTGAAAACAGTCCACTTTGTAGGTATGTATATTAGGCCACAACGCTACTAGTAGTGTATATACCACGGTGACACCTAGGGAAAAGAATCAATTTAAGCGGAACTAAATTTTCATCGCCCGAATTCCTGGCTGCGTTGTCCAGCAGGGCAGTCAACGCCCCCTACACGAGGAATCAGAAACACGTCATTAACCGACTTCGGTGTCAATTACGGAGCGCTAAATGTCAAACGAGGCTTCCGAAAGGCAATTCCGAGTCATTACTCCGGGGCCGGAATGCTGCCCGGTGCTGGCAGAGAGAGTGATCATCATCCGGGCTTGAAGCAAAGGCCTTTTGGTACAGAGGCGGCTGTGCCCTAGCCTTCTAGAGGCATAGTGTGCACAATATTTTCGGGTTTGCTTGTTTTAGGTCGCTTTTCTGCTACTTTTAGCGAAATCGCGACGATGAGGATGAATGGCCATAAGATGAAATTGATGTGGTTTGTTTAGTCACATGTCTGGAATCACATTGCACGTGGCACACCCTGGACTGCATTGTTGCAGGCTAACAATGCTCTGGCGTCAGGACTCGGTCAGTACATTCCTCTGTTGTAGTTAAGTGTTGTGTCCTGTCCATGGTTTGTGGTCAGTGGCGGCGATTGGGTGTCAAAACTGGGGTACCAAGGACTGTGTACTTTATCTTGATAAGGCTTAGCATTAAAAGGCCATAGTGCAGGGCGGGTGTGGAAACTGCCCCCGCACGTCCCCCCTGCTCGCCGCCACTGTTTGTGATTGTCCTTTTCGCTAACAGCGACAAATGGGATAAATTGTGATAATATTAAGTTAATGAAAGAGCAGTCACGAACATAAGAAGACAAAACAGAAACAGTCCTCCGTAGTGAGTTGGTTAGCACAGCGCGACACAACGCTGTCGAATCCCGGTCCTTTGTATAACTTCATTAATTTCATCATATCATCATCACCCGTCCTCATCATCGCGGTTAGCCAAAAGTGATAGAAATGCGATGTAAAGTAACCTAATTCAGTCACTTAGTCAGTCAGAAAAGGTGAACAGAATTAGTTGAAAATTCCAACTTACAACATTCAGCAGTAAGAAGGAACTTACTAAACACCAAACCAGAGAACCCCAAACAAGCTTCTACACATCCAGCATATCATGTGAATGAGAACGAGCTTGCATAGGAGGATACGTACGCCCTCTAGAGAGAAGGAGACATAAACACAAGCAGAACACACGCAAGGGCGAAACAGATAGGTAAAAAAATGGCTGAACATGCTATAGTTCTCTTCTACTCTTACGGCGGGCGGCCCTCATGCTGACAAGGGAAGTGGGGAGCGGGCAATACGCACCAGACCAATCAGACAACAGCGGTGCCATCTAGAGTTACGACGTGCAGCGCGCAGCTCGTTCTACAGGCTGATGTGTTTCTGATCGCGCTGGATTGGTCGCTTCCCCGCTCCCCACTTCCCTTGCAGCATATGGAGCGGCCGCCGGAAGACTGAAAAGGAACTATAGGAGTGAACCAGATAGAATTCAGTGGAGCAACGTAACAGTACTAGGACAATCAAAGGAGCAGCCTTCATAGCAATGGCCCAATACCCTACAAGTATACTAAGGATAACGTTTACAGCTGGGGTCTGGAAGTGAAAAATATCTTATATAATAGCGGAATGGGTTGGTTATGGGAAGAGGGAGGAAGGAGGGGCATTTCAACAGAAAATCAAATTAGAGACAGATTACTGGACATAGACAGACAAGATATAATAGCAGACTGCCAAACAAGGACCTCAATCAGGGAACAGCTAAGAGTAAGAGAATGGGGGAAAGCGAAATATATCCAGGTTGTGGAAAAAATGAAAGAGGCGCGCTGACATGGTTCAGATTAGGGGGATGGAAACAACTAAGAAAGATAAACGAAGCAGGGGAAACGATATGTCCTTTTTGTGATGGGGAGGAGGCGGACGAGCCTATCCTACTGAACTGCCCTTCTACACGTGACCTAAGGGACAAATGGATGAAAAACTTAACAGGGAGGGAGGTGATAGAAGTGGTAGACGACAGAATAAAGATAAAGGACGCGGGGTAGCAAGTGAAGAAATATCTGGGAGAAGTAAGAGAACGGCGGGGGAAAGCTGTTAGAGAAGGCAGCGAAATGAGTGACCATGCTCCAGGCGAGCCATCTTTATAGTGTAAGTGTGTGTAAAGTAAAATGTAGGCGTCGTTGGTGAGAGTGCAGGAAAAGAGAAGTGGGGCGAGGAAGAAGGAAGAAAGACTGGAAGAAGAACTGTCGAGGAAGGGGAAGAATGTGTATACAAGAGACAGATTAAGAGGCAGCTTAAAATAAAACTAAATGTAACAAAATATTGTAGAAACTATGTAGTGCGTACAGCCTATGGCTCGCACAAAAATAAAATAAATCTAAATTTACTAAGTACAGGTTTAGTAAAAAAAAAAAAAAAGGAGATTTCAAAACTTAATTTCCAACAAACAATACGTGCCTCCCCGACGGCGTCGCCTTGTAATCAAGGTGTCTCGGGTTCGATAACCCTGTGGAGGCACATAGTGGTTCGGGTTCTACTTTAAACTGTAGGTCCAGTCCCGATTAGTCTATCTGTGCATAAAGGTGACTTAGAAAACAAAAACTGAACTCAACCTAACAAACAATACGCGTCAGAAAGTTTTGTTTTGGAATAATTGGTTTCCTTTGTGCACTAGCAATTACGTTTTTTTTTTTCTCGTTGCGGGTAAATGACAACGCCACAGGAATTTGCGAAGTATGAATCCATTATGCAAGTGTAACGTGAATTCCGGTGTAGATTAAACAAACAGCCGCCTCATCATAAGAAAATTTCGAACTTGGAACCGTTCTCTATTCAATTATGTGCGGATTATGTTCATATGTTTGGTTCGTTGGTTGATTGATTCATTGATTTGGCGTTTTAACTCCACTTTATGCGCATTAAGACTAATCGGGACTGGAACTACAGTTTAAAGTGGGATCCGAAACACTATGTGCCTCCACCGTGTATCCAACCGGGGACCACTTCATTATAAGGCGACGACGCTATGCCATCGGGGAGCCCCATGCTTTGTTGGAAATAACGTTTTGAAATCTGCTCCTTTTTTACGAACCTGGTATTTCAGTGTAGAATTGAAGTAAATATGGCTGCCTCTCCTCATAAAATAGAAATAGTAGCATAAGTGGAGCAAAGATTAGTACAGAATTCCCATTGGCGCCATGGAATAGTTAGCTATCGCACCGGACTTGTAATTCACAGGTCTGTTGTAGCTTTGGTCCCCAGCACCGGTAGAATGAAATTTGTTCATCTGAATTATTAGCATTGCATGCTAATTACAAGCATTGTCATTAACATTCAGAGGACATTGCAGACCTGGTGGCATAGTGGTTAGCACAGAGGTCCCGGGTTCGAATACCGTCCTGGCCATGGAGGGTTATTTGTGAATGTCCTTTCATCACTTAAATATATCATCACTCATCCGCATCATCGCAATTAACCAGAAGTGGTTAAGAGAGATAAATAAAACAAATCAACCAATTAAGAGACCATTAAACTTGTTTTAATTAATTAAAGTAATAACAGTAATTGTCCCAAATTTGAACGAAGAAAAGTTGATCCTTGAAGATGACGTCATGAACCTCCATTTCTTTCTTCCTTGTGTCTACAAAGAGGAAGAGTAGTGTTTACTCTTTAAAATTGTGCAATTGTTTTAACTTTTGCCACAAACCAAGCGACTTAATGACATAAAATGACGTCATAATGTAATGAGGCAATGTGGCGCGTCAGTGGTAAGGAAGAAATATCCAAGAAATATCTACGGAAACTACAGAATATCTTCAAATGTTTCTTCTCGGTCTCGCCTTGACCCAAGAGTAGAACTTTATTCGTTCACATTGTCGTGCCTAATTGAAAATCATTCTCCATAATTTTTTACATTCGTTTTCTTATCAGTAAGTAATCTTTCCCGGTCGTATTTATTATTCCGTAATGGTTCTAAATAGGCCATTGAATCCTACCTAATGCATTCGTGCAGTTATAGGGCCCTGTCGGAACATAAACTCACTCTAAAGGTACGACAGGAATGATAAATGTCCCAGCGGCGCGTTAAATCACTCTTTCTTGTGGTTCGGTGCTGGTAAACGAGCCTATGTTGCCGTTCCGAATAGCCAGAGCAGCGTTGCCAACTCTAGATAAGATTCACTACATTTTTATTTTTGTTTTTTAGCGTCGCTTTCTGTTACTTTTGGCTAATCGCGAAGATGAGGATGAGCTATAATATGATGGATATGCACAAGGAACATCCATGCCCAGGTCGGGATTCGAAGCTAGGAACTCGGGCTTCTTATCGCGTTATGCTAAAAACTCCGCCTCGGAGGTTCGCGTAGCATTACATGTGTGATGAGGGTGAATGTGTTTGGATGGAATAGATGGAGAAAGAACAGTCCCGATATTAGGATCCGAACCCGGAATCTTCGATGTTGAGACAGTATTCGATCACTTTACATACTCGGACAAATTCGGCATGTAACATAATAGTAAATGACCTCCCCCCTCCTTAAAGCCGGTTCAATGATCGGTTAAGTGGTCGATTCTTGAACTCCTGGTTCGAGTCACGACCTAGACACGGGCGATCCCCCCACCCCATTTCATCTAATCATCACCCCTCATCGCCGCGATTAGCCAAAAGTAACGATTAAGAAAAATCAAACCAAACTTTCGAGAAGCGATTTCTAAACGTCTAATGTTCACAGAAAATTATGAAACATGGGAAGGTTGTATGCCGAACACACACAGGTTTGACTCTGAAAACAGTTGTATTTTTTTTCATAGGGGATATTTGTCACGCAAGAGTTTCCGAGTTCGAGTTGTGGTCATGAGCTTTTCATCCATTTCGCGCCACCATTTTTATTAATTATAATAATAATAATTCAGTCTCCCGTTTCAATGAACGCAAAGAAAAAGTGGCAAGTGACATTTGGTGACCTATGGAGATAATCAGCTACCATAGTTGGCAACACCGTTGAAGAGAACAGAAATGAATAAATATGGCGCTGTCGAACTCCTTGGCCGTCCGATGCCATAAATTGCCTGGAATCGTGCAGAGATGGAGCCACCAGCGTTATTGGGTTCATGTGGGTTGCGACCGCAAATCTTCAGCCGACCGCTGCGAGTGCCACCTATGGAGAAGACCAAGACTACGTTTTATGGAGACTGGTATATACTCTACTTCCAACTATGGACTTAAAAATCTCACAGAGATATATCTTTTCTAGGTTTCGTTATCATTTATTTCAGAATGTTCAATGTAAATTGAAACCCTTATATTATCAGGTGACAACTTTCCATAATGAGTCTTGATGATAGTACAGTCACGGACACTGCCGGCTTGTAATGAATACATTGACTTTCAATGGAATCGTTACAAGCCAGCTGTGTCCGTGACTGTACATTAGATTCTCTTCTAAAACATATAAATGAATCTGTGACAAACATCCTTTGCTGTTGTAGTGCTAGTGTTGATGCATTGTAATGGAAAACTTTCTTACCTACCATCAACAGATATCCTTTGCTGTTACTTAGGTTGTCTGTAATAGAAAACGTTCCTAGATGAAATCAACAGATATTGTTTTGCTGCTGTGTGTGTAAAAACGCTTTAGATGCCATCAACATATGTCCCTTGCTGTTGTGTAGATATTTTGTAATATAAAATGTTTTAGGTGCATGCTCTGCTGTTGCGTCGATATTTATTAATAGTTCATTAATTCGAAGGTGTATTTCGGAAAAGGCCGAGACTTGTCAAAGTCCATCTAAACTCAGACATCCGTGTATGGGTGCCCCGGGTTCGATTCCCCGTGGGACAACAATTCAGAAGTTCGAATCCCACCTTAAACTGTAGGTCCAGTCTCGAATAGCGTTCACCCTCTTTTTCCTTAATTAAACCTCTCGTAGTTTTTCATTTACAAAACGTTTATTTTCCCCAATCACTTTTTCTCATTTTATTTGTTATCTTCGTCTTTTCTTTCATTCGCATATCTTCTGTTGCCTTCTCTTGTCCTTTTCTTCATTTCTCATTCCTTTCTTATTTTTTCACTTCTCTTCCTTAACTTTTTTTTTACTTTCTTTCTTCCACTTCTCTTTCCTCTTCTTCACCTCGAATTTTCTTTTTGTCCCTTCTCTTCATTTCCCATTCCCTTACTCCCTCTTCATCTTCCTTCCCTTGTCTTAACTGTCCTATCTTCATTGCTTTTCCACCATTTTTCCTCCCCTGTGTTTTCTTACATTTCCCTTCTCTTCTCTCTCTTCCTTTTCTCTCGTTTCGTTTCTTCCATTCTTTTCCCTTCCCTGTATTTCCTCCCAATTCACTTCTCTTTTTCTTTCTATTCCTTTTATTCTTTCATTTCTTTTTCTTCTGTTCTTACTACCACTTCTTATTTTCTCTTCCTCTTCTCTTCTATTCATTTCTTTCTCCTCTTCTTTTCCCTCCACTCTCCATCTTTTCATTTCGTTTCACTTTTTGTCGTCTTTCGTGGCTGGTCGTGGTTTTCCTTTATCATGTCTTCTTATTTTGTTGTATTCCTCCATTGTTCTTCTAAAGTCTGCAGCTTTCGAAATATAACCTTAGCGATTTGTAGAATATTCTTAATCTTGTGTCTTGCCAATGTCATGCTCTATCCCATTCTTCAAATTTTATTAATCATTTCCTTACTTCTCACGATATGCCCTAGCTTGGTCGACCGCTTTTCCAAACGATCCCTTGCTACCAAGGATGTATTTAAGAGGAGATCCAGTACCAAGTAATTGTACTTTCTAACATTTGTTGTTCTATAAACGATGGTTATTCATTTCCTATGGACTTGGAAGCCAAGGATTTATTATATACTGCTTTGAAAGACTGTAACGAAGATTTTTGCACATGAGTAGCTACTTATGCATAAAATGTTAATCCCGTACTTTTCATCAACTGGATCTGACATATCTATTTGACATTATTATTATTATTATTATTATTATTTTTAGTGGCCGCGGTGGCTCAGTCGGTAACGCGTCTGACTACCATGCTCAAGGTCCCGGGTTCGATCCCCGGCCGGTTCAAATCCGGGAACTTTTCTAACGATGGAAGCGGCCCCGGCGCCCACCCAGCGTCGAATAACATGGGTACCTGGGGGAGACCCTGGGGGGTAAAGGCGGTCAGGGGCGTGATGCTGATCACATCACCCCCACTCACGACCGGATCAAGAAAGTGTGGGGCGTTACACCCACAACCCCTATACGCCTTCATGGCGTGGTGCTAAGCACAGGGGAGCACTTTACCTTTATTATTTTTTTATCTTAAGTACACGCAAGCTAGGTAATAAATATCGTATTTACCTTCGTATAAGATGTACTTTTCCCCTTAAAAATAGGTCTGAAAAACAGAGTGCCTCTGATACGCCGATACTGAGTTTTTTATTACCTTCATATCTAGAAATGTTCTAAGTTCTATCAGTTAGATTAGATAAGTCATTTGTTGATGGTAGACCTATACATTGCTTTACATTTGAAATACTGTAAATTCAGTGATAAAGCTTTTTCCTTAAAAATGTGTTCAGACGCCGACAAATACAGTATATACCTAGTCTTACCATAAATACTGTCCCAAAGTTGTAAGTAAATAGACACAAAATGGTGAGAGATATTGTAATATCAGAATAACATGATGTGCATGGATGCATTATGAACCAAAATCACAAATAATTATTTGAAATGGCCACCTTTAGCACTGACACACTTCTGAAGTCTTCGTGGCCGCGCATCAATTGAACTACGCAACACATCGACTGGAAAATGAGCAACTGCCTTCAGAAGAGATCGACCTCTTTAAACTTTCAATATTGGGATGTCTCTTCTTCCAAGCCATCTACTGAAGCTTGGACCACAATTTGTAGTCCAAAAGGTATAGGTCCGGACTTGCAGAAGGCCAATCTGAAGTGGAAATGAAGTCTGGAACATTTGCTATGAGGGAACGCTCCATTTCTGTGAAAAAGGGGTAAAAACATCATCCAAAGTGTACCAGCAGACAGTGCTTGAGAAACGATGCAAGAATCTTACCGACACCATCTTCCATGGAGAGAACTGGAGCTTCCAGCAGGACTCAGCCCCAGCACACAAAGCACGCACCACCCAGCAGTGGTTGGAGGCAAATGTTCCTGACTTCATATCCACGTCAGATTGGCCCTCTGCCAGTCCAGACTTAAACCCTTTGGACTACAAATTGTGGTCCAAGCTTCAGGAGATGGCTTGCAAGAAGAGACATCCCAATATTGACAGTTTAAAGCGGTCTCTTCAGAAGGCAGCTGCAGAGTTTCCACTTGATGTGTTGCGTAATTCCATTGATGCGCGGCCATGAAGACTTCAGAAGTTTGTCAGTGCTAAAGGTGGCCATTTCGAATAATTATTTGTGATTTTGGTTCATAATGCATCCATGCACCTCATGCTATTCTGATATTACAATATCTCTCACCATTTTGTGTCTATTTACTTACAACTTTGGGACAGTATTTATGGTAAGACTAGGTAGTATATGGTGTTATATCTGTATTCTTATACCATCTTTTTACGTATTCATGTAATATTATTAAATTTACATATTTTAATTAATATGCTTGCTACTTAGTGTAGACTTCTGATGCGTGAACGGATTGTAATGTAGTGGACAGGCAACAAAAGCAGTCAAGACAACCTCCAAGGATAACACGATACTCTTGGAAACCAGGAAAGAGACGCAACAAAGGCAATCTAACAATGGCCAGAGCGCCTACCGGAAAACAGCTATTCACCTCGACCATTGTTCTTGCCCACATGAGCCTGCAACGGAAGACAGGTGGGGCTACGTTGCCGTATATTTTTTATATTGTTGAAGACATCCTCCACACATGACACGGGGAGCCATTACTTATGGCGTCTTATGGCAAAAACCCATATTCTGCGAGGGGCGAAAGGATGCTTTTCCAAGAAGCGCGGAGGCGTCAACAAAGAGACCGTGCTGGTCTTTGACAAGGAAGATGCGTAGTTTCCAATTAACGCTAGAGGCTTTAAAAGGGCATAAAGGGTTACCTTTCCAAGGGGGCATGTTTGGGGCCGTTTCAGCCATGGGAAGTATTGTGAAAGTTCACAGGACATTGTAATTGTTTATTGGGTGCGGTGGATATTCTACCGTTAGGTTAATCCCAGGCTAGGAGAGCCGTTGTTATGGACACAACGTGACCATTTGTGGCGTTATTTAGTGTGAAGTCAGTGGCGTGCCCCATGTTTTCGAAAGGGGTTGGGTTAAATTTTTTTTTTTTAGTAGTCAGCCCTCATTTTGCCACATTTCCTAAATTTGACGTCCTTATTTAGGGCCAGAGAAGGTCCCCACCTCCTTTTGGCACGCCACAATGTGCTAATAAATAACGTTTTTCAAAGAAATATAAGTTAAATTGAAATTTTAAAAATTAAATTTCATTGAAAATGGCAAAAAAAGGCATTAAAGTTGAAAATAGGCAGTAGGATACGAAATAGGCATCCAACAACATAAAAGATCGGGAATCAAGCAAAAAATTATGAATAAATACAGCAGGAAGAAAAATACTTTTTTGCAAATTTGTTGACTACTTATTACTTTTGTGGCAACAATTTTAATTGGAAATTGATGTTGATTTTTGTCAGCGTCATTTATCCTACGATTTTGGCTAATCGGTACGATGAGGTTAAGTAATATCAAGAATCACTAAGAAATAGCACCCCTGCCGGGGCCGAGATTCGAACCAGGGACCCCTGGCGGCGTAGCGCGCTGTGTTAACCACTGCGACACAGAGGTTGGCTCATTGGAAATCGTACCACTTAGTAATTAGCCGGTAACAGAAGGATTGTGTTGTATAGCCTATGTTGAATTGTTAAGTCCACTTTTTGCACAGTAAGACAGGGACTACAGTTTAAAGTGGGGTCCGAACCACTATGTGCCTCCACCGGGTATCGAACCCGGAACCCCTTGATTACTAGACGACGACACTACCACTGCACCATCGGCGAGGCCTTTTGGTGTTAGGGAATTTTGGTGCCTCATAAATAACACAATGAGGTGTTAATATATTAGATTGATCCACAATTATGCTAAAAGAGGGAGCTTGTTAAGGTACGTAACAAACATTTAATAATGTTTATATAATCATATTTGGGGGACTCTTTATTTGTGGGATTTATATTGTTAATTATATTATTAATTATCCAGTCTCTTTTCACTGATTTAAGTATGAGAAATGTTTAAAATTAGTTTCTGAAACCATGCCGTCTACAGTTCGATAAATTTTTGTATATCGTTTGTAAAGGTATCGCCCAAGTGTATCATACGATACAAGTAAGTCATTTTCACATTAAGATGCCATTTCGTGCCATAATCTTTATATCATAGAAGATAAACACAGACCTTCTGTTACTATTGGTGAGCCCAACTTAAGAGTTCAGTATGGGGCTTATGGGGACAGTGTTGCCGCATGGTGCGCAGTGGAAGAAGGCTCCGGCGTGCATCGAACTTCTGCTGTAGTACACGCCGCAACAAAAGTTAGTGATTAACGGAACGGGTACTGTTCAGTACAAGAATACAACTCCTTTCGCCATGATTTGATGGGAAGCTGTTCTTTCATGCGGCTGTGGTACAGAGTAATGACGGTCCATGGAGGGAGATTTGCAAATAACTGTTCCCGAATATACTTGTCATACGTCTTGTTGTCCATTTCATCGTGTACGTTGGCCGTGTTTTTTCCCTTTAAGTCCACTTTTCGCACAGAAAGGCTAATCGGGACTGGACCTACAGTTTAAACTGGGATCCGATGCACTATATGCCTCCAAAGGGTATCAAACCAGGACGTTACCACTGTGCCATCGGAGAGGCCTGTTTCACATTTATCGGCACACTGTCTCGTTTGAGACAAAACCGTGTTCATTACCGGCATGCACCAAAGCAAATCTCTCCCCCCGACCTGTAAGTGCTCGCAAACAACTCGTAAGGCCGCACAGAAAGTCTTGTTGTGTCTTTATTGTTTTGTCCCTCTATTCGTTTTGTACAGCAGCAGCTCGACAGTCATAGGCGGGTCTAGATTATTTTTTTCTGGGACGTGCACAGAATATGCTGTAAGCATTACGTAATATTGGAAATATAATGTGCAGATTTGCAACTTATTCGACACATCAAAGAGTGCCCTTATATCAGTGTTGTGCCCAGTGTTTTCGAAGGGGGAGGGGGGTAGTACGTATACTTTTTAGTAGCTGGTTCTCATATGCCATCTTCTCCTGCTGTTGACCCTTTTCTTTTAGGAATACTTATCCAAGGAGGATGACACGTCACGTCATTCACATCAATATAATTGCAAGGGTTCTTTCTTGGTGTAATTTGTGGTCAGATGAACTAATCGGAACTGAGCCTTCAATGTATAATTCATCCTAGAATGTACCTCCACCAGGAAACTGAACCCAGGGTCCTTCGATTATAAGGGGATAGCATTAGCAGAATTTCCGTCGTCGCATTATAATCAAGTGATCCAGGGTTCGATACCTGCTGGAGGCACATAGTACTTCGTATCTCACATAAAACTGTAGGTCCAGTCCCAACTAACCTATCTGCGCATAAAATTGGACTTAAAACTCAATCAATCAATTATTAGTAGAGGTGTGAAATAAAAGGAGTTCTATTGTATTTTTACTCATATGAAGGATAATTACAGAAAGGAGACTGACATTCTTTTAACTATCTAGGAAAAATGGCTCGATCATTTTTTTTATCTTTTAATATAACGCTCTCAATACTTTTCATAATACTTAGTCATCATTTTTGGAGGGGCAAGCGAAGCTCCTCCCGAAAAATCCGGCAATGTATTATATACAACGTGCCTGGGAAGTTTCGCCGCACATCGCCTCGTATTAAAGTTATATTCGAAGTCGTTGAATTTTGCGTACCTCTTGACGTTTTTTCTGCTCGTTTGGTGTTGCAAGAGGACCTTTAATCGCTTCGCTATTCATTTTGTAAACAGTTTTGAACGAAATTCCAGTCGTTTCAGCATTTTCGCTTGCAGTCCAACTAACACTTTTACCGGGATTTTTCTGCTTTAAGTATATTTATATTTATTACAATTTGTCTCTCTTTACTTGTAAGACTCTGGACACTTTTATGCTTGATAATACCACCCCTTGCCATTTTGCTGTTGTAGAATAATTATAATAATAAATTCCTTCAAGAAATACCCAAAATGAGAAAGCGCGTACGCAAACAACAAACCACTTGACCCCCGACAGGAGCCGCCTATTCACGAACTTTTGCCTGGCCATTCCCCGCCCCCTTCCCTCTTCCCAACACGTGTTTGCAGCAAGTGGCAACCGTCGGACGGCTGTTAGTTTTAACTCCCCAAATCGCGGTAAACACAAGAAAGGAAAACGTCTTTTTTTGATGGTCCGAATTGCAAAAGAAGGTGTAAACCATCAAAGCCTTACATTTCCTCTGGTTTTTGCTTATTTATTATTTTCTCTTCGAATGATAACGACTTTTGTTTCTGACAGAAACACACTTGTTTAGGGGTGGTGATCTCAAAAGTAAAAGCCCATAAGGGCCCATACTGAACTCTTAACTTGGGCTCCACTATAGAGTGCGCGTCAAATCTCCTGCATATGGCGATAGCCAATAGCAGCGCACTGCAGCGGTGCCATGTCGAAATCTCACACAGAAAAGAGCGTGGTTGAGCGAAATGCCTTGCCACGGAACTAGGCAACGCCGCACGTCTGTGATTCGCTTGTGCTGTTCAGCCGTTGAAGGCCATATGCAGGAGATTTGACGCGTACTCTAGCTAATTGTTGTGTTTTGCTGGCAATGGTTTCATTTCACTGTACAGCAATTGTACATTTAATCCACAAATGCCTGGTGCACAAGTAGGTTCGTTCAAAATTTCACGAACTTATCTCTACATTGTGGCCAAGGGGTCAGAGATGAAGGATTGTGCATGAGAGAAGGGTAAAATGTCCGGTACCAAAATTTCCTAGACCCGTTTCAACTGATGCAGCATTTACATTTCTCTTCCGCCAACCCCCGTGGCGGAGTGGTTACCACATCGCGTGGAGTGGTTAGCTTTCTCTCTCTCTCTCTCGCTCTCGCGCTCTCTGTTTGTCTAAGCATTTGTATTTACGTCGCTTTTGTGCCACCATGACTAATCGCGACGATGGGGATGAGTGGAGATTTGATGAAAGACCTGATCCGGACTCGAACCCGGAAAAATGTGCAGCACCATTACGAAACTCTGATGAAACTGAATCAAGCAGTTCCCATGTGAAAAAATCGAGAAAACTTTTACGAACTTCGATAAAGACATTCCCCCGACGTGAAGAGAGTGACTTGTGAGTCTTGGGGGTCCACTCACCCCTTAACCCCTGACACTTTTTAACCCCCAACCCCTCCATCACATCGGCCGCAGAATCTCGACCCCTTAATGAGAGTGTTTAGGAGGGTTGATGGTAAAGGAGGACAGCAGGGGACCTTCTTAATGGATACAGACGTCTCTTTTTCTAATATCCCGATCTCGTGGGGTGGGGGGATCCCCACGTAATTATTCCAATGACGTGGTAATGGAGTTGGGGGGGAACCCAACAGCGGGGAGTCCCCTGAATTTGATGACTTTATTTCGTCCGGGTTTTTGTTTCTTGTTCTTTGCAACCTCCTCCTGCCGTCTTCGGAATTCCTTTCTGTTGGCGCCGCCGTGATTTTTCTTTCCTTTTGGCTTCCCTCCTCAGGTAGAAGGCTATTAATAAATGATGCAGCCACTACAGAGGCCCATAGTACATTACCAAGTCCTAGTCCCAGAGGGGAGGGTGAGGGGGCACAGGTCGCCTCGAAAAAGAAGTCGCAGTTCAAGAACAGCGTCCATGTTGGAAATTCTCGGGAATCCATCTACCTAGGTAGATATCTCAAGAAAAGTCTTTGGCCGACGTCAACGAAGCAGTTTTCCAAATTTCATCTCCTTTCAAAAATTTAATTGCTGAAGAATTACATCTTCGAGTCCCGGCCTGAGCATAAGTGTTCTTCACGAGTGTCCCTTCATCAATGTCATCATATCATCCTCATCTTCGCGATTAGCCAAAAGTGGCAGAAAAGCAATGTAAAATAAACTAAATCAATCAAAACTAATTGATTAGCTTTGTAATATTAAAAACTACCCCCTCTGATATTTTGGTGGAGAGAACTTCTTAGATGATTTTGGGTGAGAGGGATCCCCCTGCCCCCCAAGGATTTCACACCCTGCTTTACCGTGTATATTACAATTTTGGATGTTGGTTCGGCAGGAAGTAACAGTCAGTCAAAAGAAATTAATTTTGCCAGTTACTCAACACTGGAAGTTAAGATTAGAAACCTTCTTCCACGTGTGAAGATTGAGATGGCGGTGGCTTAACATGACACCCAAAGGCAAGGCCTTGGATATGATATGACAGTATAGTGTCAGTCAAATATCTGCTGTCAATCGTGTAGTGTGGATCATATGATCAGGTGTCAGTCATCTAGTGTTAATCATCTTCTGTCAATCAAGTGGTCACCATATGTCAATCATGAAGTGCCAAACATATTATGCCACTGCACTTGATGTGACAAACATCCCAATATAGAAGGTTATGCATCTGTGCCTGGCAAGGCCTTCCTCCTAGAATCAGAAATGTTTGCGAAGATGGTGTCGCCCTAATTGCGAACGGTCCTACTTCCGAACAGTCCTAATTGCAAACACTTGTTACCTAAACACGAATAACACCATATTACCTGAAAGGGCTGTGTCCTAATTGCGAACTCATTTTTCTACTTTGGAAACAACAACTTTCTCACAGCACACTTCTTGACTCTGTTTAACTCAGTTGCTGACTTGACACTGGTCACTGCTGTGTTGAAAAGTTGCAGTTCACATTGAAACATGTCAGTTAGAATATGTAGAAACTATGAGATGATTACAAAGTCGTCGCCGAAGTACATACAATTTAATAATAAACATGTGACCTTCTTATCGTTGGACGAGTATGAGTAAATACGGCACAATTCGTAACTGAATAGAGTTAATACAAGGGTTAACCTTGTCTTACTTAATCAAATTTAAAATCATATAACTGTTCTTAACTCTGTTAGCTCTGTCAATCAGGTTGGTTATGGTTGTTACAAGTTAAGCCACTTGTACCTTTGCATGGACGTCCGCAGGATTTTTTCCAGGGAGGGGCAAAGAAGGTATTTTTTTCCAGCGGGGCAAACAAGGCACATTTTCCCCAATAATAGTGTTGTTCCCTCAAAAAAACATTGCTAAATTTGAATTTATTATATTCATGCAATAATTAACACATATTATTGTGGCTGAAATGAAATTATATGTGAAGAATATAAAAATTTTGGTCGACTTTCATTTTCCAGGGAAGGCACGCCCCCCCCCCTTCCCCCCTTCCGGACGCCCATGTATCTTTGGGCCACTGTCTTTATTTGTTTTTGAAAACTGGTATTTCAGTTACATGTGTTCGCAATTAGGACATGGAATTACTTTTCCTTTTATGTGTTCGCAATTAGGAACAGTTAGGCACTGTTCGCAATTAGGACACAACCGCGAAGATTGACACTAAAACAGGAAAGAGCATACTTCTGATTGATAGGCTGAGTAATTCGGCAAGGTCAACAATAAATTATAAATACTGAAGATTTGAGGGATATTGGAGTGTGCACCCCGAAACTCTGCCAGAGCTGTTACAATGTTGGAAATTCACTGTGTTCAAAGGTAAGGTTACACACTAAGTTCAGTGTTTGTGGAGACTTAGCTACTCCCTTTCGTTATACTACTTAACTGGTAAGATTGGTTATATCCTATCTTAAGATTAGGTACTAACAACAAAATATTGACTTGTTTCATGTTAATAAATCTATAAACTAAACTCCTGGCGCAACAGCCCTTAAAGGGCCAGGCCCTGCAAGGGCGGCTTTTCATTGGGTGACGCGTGGGCAGCGCATCGGATCCCATCGCCACTATTTTCTGGCTTTCGTGACCAAAGCCCGCTACTTCTTGAAGTAGCTTCCCTTCACGACGCTGGGTCAACGCCGAAATTTAAGGGCACCCACCGGGAATCGAACCCGGGACCGCTCGCATCAAAGGCGAGAGCGCTAACCACTTTTTTTTTTATTTCTATATAATTTACATTACACAATATCAATCATCATGACTCTACACAAGTAAGTAAGAGATATTACAAATTGGTACATAGTGGATTATACAATAGGTTTCAATGTGTATAGAATTTTACATAAGAGATTATGCTAATGCTAGAAATCCGGCCTTCATGTCAGTAATTCAATATAATTTCGTAATTCTACTAAGTAAGTTCTCCATCTTTCTTTGTCAGTATGTTCAGAGTTTACATAAGATATTGCATTACATTATGAAGCACATTAATCAATTGTTATTAAGATACAATCGTACCAAAGTGACGCTATTTTTACCTTAGTACATTTTGTAAAAAGTTTGTATACAAACTTCTCTTGTCGTAATTGTTCAGTTGTAAGTATTCATTTTGTACATAATTCTGTAATAATTCTTCACATTTGGCTGGTTTCCTCTTTAAGGCATAATACACATACTGAGCTATGATCCACTGCACCGCCTGTAATTTGGTTCTTGGATAAAAATTAAAGTCTGGAAGTAGGTTATGGTCTACTGTAAAGTAGTTGGCAGGAAGTCGGCACATTTTTCCTAGTCTTTGACAAAGGTATTGCCAATCATCACGTATTTCGGAGCACGTACTGAGTCTGTGTTTCAAAGTGTCACTTTGATTGCAAAATCCGCACCCTTCGTTCCCTTCCAATTGTAGCCGGAGCGCCATCTGTTTTGTCAAGACTTTATCATGCACTGCTAGGTACCACATAGATCGCACAGGTATGTGTCGTGCATTTGCATTACGCCATGCTTTTGACCATTGGATAGTAGGGTGCACGGTTTGAATTCTTGGCATCACTCGTCGTCTTTGTAACTGCATTCGATATAAGAATTTGCCCGTAATTGTTTCACTTTGTAATTGCGGGCATGCTATGAGTAAATACGTAAATTCCACCAGCGTCGTTTGAAAATAGTTGAGAGTACTGGTTAATTTAGGCACTAAGACAGGTGCTGTAAGTTCGACATCTCGTAGGTAAGAATGTAGCACATGCCCTGTTAGGTTCCGTGTTGTACCCAATAGCTGCTTTATGTTGCGGTGTATTAGAAGTGACTGTGCTTTTATTTCAACGTTCATCAGGTTAAGTCCTCCAAACCGTTCGGGTAGACACAGTGTGTCATACGCGACCCGTAATACATGTGCTTGCCAAATAAACTGTGTTGCTATACGCCGTATTTCAGCAGCTTTTGGTTTGGGGAGTTCTAAGACTTACCACACTTTAGAAAAGAGAAACATATTAACGTAGGTTACTCTGACTATTATTGATCATTCCCGTCACCGATCTAGAAAGGTTGCATGTCGGAGGCGTGTCACTACTTGATTATATGTTTTTACTTTGATTTCTGTTAAGGTGGTACCGAAAACTATTCCTAATATCTTCACGTTCTTTACTATCTCATAGACAGAGGATCTATAACAATGTGCTGGGTCCTTTCCCAGTTGTAGAATTTTCGATTTTTTGTAATTCACCGTTAAGCCCTTTATTTCTTGTGTTGCTTCAAGTATTTTTGTACTGATTTCAGATAATGTTCATCTTTAAGTATATTATTGTCACATCGTCTGCATATGTAAGGATTCGATGTGTTTGAGAATATAGTTCTATTCCTTTTACCTCATCCTGTAGCCAGTTTATGATGGGTGTTATCGCTAAACAAAAGGCGAGAAGTGAGAATGGACATCCCTGTCGGAGGCATAGTTGCAAAGGAAACTGTTTCGTCAGCGTTCCATTTAAATTAAGTTTTACTCTTGCTTGGAAATAGAGTCCTTGAATCGCCTCGATAATTTTGTCTCCTAATCCAATTTTGCGTAATAATGCAAATAGATAATCATGTTTTATGGAACCAAATGCACTGCAAAATCTAATGCTAAAATTGTTTCCACTTGGCTACGTGGGAGCCGTAATAAATCTACCGGGTGAGCAGTTTGTTGTGTGATATAAACATAAAAGGATGCGAGTTTCGAGTGAGTGGAGGTTTACAGTCTTCAGCTGCGTGGCGGCAGTATCATGCATGTAATACTCGAAATGTGATACTGTGTGCGCTGTTGTGACGTGATCACCACCTTTGTTACCATGCACCGTAGCGCCGCCATGTGGCTGAAGTCTGTCTAATATTACCCTGAACTACTGCCCTCACGAAATGTCTCACTAGAAGAGTGGCGTTTCAACCCTGTGATGAAATTTAGTAAATCACGTTGATTTTCATTTCTGCCGTGGACAATTTCTCTAAAGCTTCAACTTTTTCTCTAAGCCAAGGAAAATGTTCGGGAGAGCACTGACCCCCCGGCCCCCTTTAAAGACGTCACTGCAGCCAAAGAACTTGGACCATTCCCCCCTTCCCCCTTCGAAACAAGGAAGTCTAGTCTAGAGGAGAGCACATCATCTGGCAGTGTTATGAATCCAATGCAGATGGTGTTTGCTGATTCGCGTTTCAACTTTCAACATCCAGAACGTAAGATCTCGGATTATTCCTTCAGAGACGCCCATAAAGTCGAAAAATCCCATCTGCTGGGCTGGTGGGACGACCATTCCCATGTACTTCCTCGTCGGTCCCTGACCAAAAGTAACCCCCTACACTGGAAGGGGGGGAAATCTTGTTCTCCAGACCATGGTGGGAACAATCTGTGCTTGGAGAGGAGAGGTGAAAATCATCACATTATTGATGACATTTTTATGACGCGGGGAAGGGAGGAAAAAGGTCTCACATCCTCGTTATTGCCTTCAAAATTGGAATGCGAGTCTGGGAACATCTGGCGAGTGCGGGGATGGCGACGTTGGGAACCTGTCGGCCATTGTTGCCAGCTGAACGTTAAGAGAGTGTATGAAGAGTTGCCAGAAATGTTCGTGAAGAAATGTCTAGCTGCGACTGTAAGATAAAGGTGTCACTTGTAATTTCCTATGGGGGGGGGGGGGCTATCGCTCTAGTTATTTTAAGCAAGATGGAATAAGTCCTGTGATACATCGATAAGCAGGGCCCGCCGCGCAGTGGTAGCGTCGCCGCCTTGTAATCAAGGTGTTCCGAGTTCGATACCCGGTGGAGACACACAGTGGTTCGGATCCCACTTTAAACTGTATGTCCATTCCCGATTAGCCTTATTGTGCATAAAGTTTTACTTAAAAACACCACCTCAATCAATCAAGACACCGATAAGCTAATCGGGACTGAACATACAGTTTAAATTGGGATCCGAACCACTATGTGCTTCCATCGGGTATCGAACTCGGGACCCCTTGAATAAAAAGCGACAGCGTTTTCACTATATCATCGGGGAGGCCTGGGAGGCCTACGAGAATTTTCCATCTGATAATGTAAAGACGTGTTTAGGAATATGTGCAAGGAAAAATATAAATCAGACTTTCGTGAAAAATCTATGTGGTATTAGGGGTGTTGTGTGTGTGTGTGTGTGTGTGTGTGTGTGTTAATAAATTACTTAGGGGAGATCCAGATTGATTGATTGATTGAGTAGGTGTTTTAAGTCCACTGTATGCACAGAGAGGCTAATCGGGACTGGGCCTACAGTTTAAAAGTGGGATCCGAACCACTTGTGCCTCTTCATCGGGTATCGAACCCGGGACCCTGTGATTACAAGGCGACGACGCTACCACTGCGCCATCGTGGAGGCTAGGGAGATCCAGGATAATATACTCTGTCCCTTTAATCTCTGGAGCAATCGAACGAAAACAAGTCTCTGCTCAAGTAGTCACTCGAGAGGACTCGACCAATGAACGCGTGGGAAGGGAAAACGCGGCTGCAGCTACCAGTAGCGCGCTCTGCTTTGCTCCGCCCACTTGATTTGTCCTCTTCTCTGCCGTTATGCGCTGCATTGCTCCAAAGCTTCCAGAGACAGAATGTAGGTTTTTGTTCAAGGAAGAAGCACAATCTCTGGTTTGGTTTGAAAAGACAGAATCCATAGTTATGGTCCAACGTAAATTTCGTCGTGTATGTTACGGTACCATTTGCCGGTCTAAGTGGTGTAGACCGTTCCAAGGAAAGTTATTTACATTTGAATTTACATTTGAATTTTTCCTCTCCAATACATACATACATACATATTTATATATATATATATATATATATATATATATATATATATATTACATTGAATTTATCTCTTATGCTGTCTCTTAGTTTGTCTTTCCCCTATATACACATTCTCTCTCCAAGGAAAGTTATTGGGACATTGAGGTTCGTAACGTGTTACATGTAACTTTTCCACGTAGGTGAATAAGGCCAATGGATCCTCTATCCTTTGGCCACCTCGCTCTCCTGATGTCACTCCCCGGATTTCTCCTTCTATAGTGGTTCCGGCCAGAAATGGACTTGGAAATTCTATCTTTATATTTTCTGTCGAAAGCCAAAGAGGGGTCACGTGAATCGCTGAACCAATTGGCTTTGTCCAGTTGCCGTGGTGACGCGTTGCCAAATTCTTAGTTTCGAGTCGTTTTCGAAACAGGTGGCACCCTCAACAAGGCCAAGCATATCGGTGCCTAATGGTTGCAGCAGCGCAGCAAGTTAATAGGTCTACGATTTCCTGCCTCTCGCTGACCTGAAATGCGATCCAAGGGTGTATGTTGACAGGAAGAGGTATCAGGCGTGTAGCAGCCGATAGCAACACCGCTTTTTTTCCCTTGAACTGGAGGCAGAAAGTCTGGTTTTCCTCAAGTCCAATCTTTGGCCGGGTGGACTTTAGTTATTGTCCAACAACGTAAATTTCGTCGTGTATGTTACGATACCATGTACCAGCCTACGTGGCGTAGACCGTTCAAAGGTAAGTTATTGGGGCATTGAGGTTCGTAACGTGTTAACTTTTCCACGTAGGTGAATAAAGCCGGTGGATCCTATCCTTCGGCCACCTCGTTCTCCTGATGTCACACCCCGGATTGCTCCTTCTAGGGATGCAGTACACCAAGGTGCCAACGGAATCCGTGCCACCATTGGCACCATACCAACTACATGCTTCAGCGCACATGGCACGAGGTGGAGTACCATGTCTGTATCCTCCGAGCCACTAATGGCGGCCATGTGCAAGTTTACTAATCTTTAATAATGTGTTGGAAGAAGCTTTTTCAGTTGGTCTTTATCATGAAATTATCCAAAGACGTGTTCACGTACACATTTTGGTATTTTATCATTATAAAATTATAGAGGTTCATAGTGAGAAGCTTGTATTTTATAGGTTGGTGGTAAGTTAGTCGTGACAAGCCTCGCTGTGCATAAAGTGTACTCAAACAAGCTTTCTTTGCTTTCGTAAAGGAGCTTTCAGACTGAAGCAACACGGAGGTTTCACATCGAAGTGATAAGCGACACGTGACCATTCAGTCTACTGATTCGTTTGAGATGTCAAAAATGTACGCTGTTATATACAAGAGGTTAATGTACGTATCTCTGAGCATTTTTGTTTTAATATAAGCAGAAACGATGCGAGTTTCGAGTGAGTGGGGGTTTACACATACACATTTCAGCCGCGTGGCGGCGCTAGCGTGCATGCAACACTCGAAATTTCGCATAACGTACGACCCACTCTACGCAGTGTTAACTTTGCGGCGTGACTACCATGCACGCTAGCGCCGCCACGCGGCTGAAGTCTGTAAACTTCCACTCACTCGAAACTTTCATCCTTTCTGCTTATCATACAACGAACTGCTCAGAGATGCTTTAATTAAACACTTGCATATAACGGTTTACTTTTCTGACATTTCGATGTGAAACATTTCCAACGGCCCAGTCCGAGCGATTGATTGAGTTGGTGTTTTAAGTCCACTTTATGCACAGAAAGGCTAATTGGGACTGGATCCGAACCACTGTGCCCCCACCGGGTATCGACCCATTACTTACAAGGCGACGACGCTACAACTACGCCACTGGGGAGGTTCCAGGCGACACATGCAGCTTGTCGTGTCGCTTCGGTACGAAAGGTTGCATTTATTTCCTAGGGTTCGTTTTCAAGTGACACGTGTCGCTTGTCGCTTGTCGCTTCGTTCTGTAAGTTATGAAGCATACTTAAATCATCATTAACTCAAAAGCTTGTCGTTGGTAAATAATTTACGTGGATATGGCAACACTGGTCGCACTCTTACGAAGTAATGGCTTCCCATTCGTACTGATTTGTCACTGTGAGGCGAGCAATGTTGTCCCCTTTTCACAAGAAATTACACGCGTTTGCCCGACGCCACTTGAAGCAAATGGGAAGCCACGCAGAGCTTGATACTTGACAAAATACCCCCAGGGCAATAATGATCCCCCCCCCCCCCCCCAGAAGTCGTTCCAGAAGCCACTGAAATTGGAACTGGCCGAGCGTCTATTGCTTTATGGGAGAATAATTCGAGGCTCTTAATGTGTTGTCGAATTGGGAGGGGAGAGGAGAGGGGGAGCTATCGACCCTCTCCTCTTCTCTTGTCATTCGGCCATGTTTTTTTGTCGTCAAAGCAAGGTCGTATAGCTCCTTTGAAAGCTAGTCATTTTCATCGTACTTAACATGATGGCCATAATTACACTTTGTCTAACGAATGTATGGTTCAACGCTGCACAAAATGGCAGAGAAGGTGAGAAAGCGAGTGGACAGAACAAAGCAGTGCGCGCTGCTGTAAACGGCTGGTAGCTGCAGGCGCGTTTTCACCTCTCGTGCGCTCATTTCACCTCTCAGGCGTTCATCGATCAGGGCCCCCCTCTAGTTGCTACTTGAGCGAAATACTTCTTGTCGTTCGTTTGCTCCAAAGATTCCCTGGACAGACTGTAGACGAACCGAAATAACTCTCTGACCAAAGGCGTATTTAATGGAAGCCGGTTTCAGCGGGCCCTGACCCCTCCCCGAAATTCTGAATACTCCCCAAGTGCTGAAAAAAGCAATCAATATACCGGGTGATCCGTTTGAGATGTCAGAAAAATAAACCTTTATACACAAGAGGTTAATGTACGTATCTCCGAGCAACTTGTTGTAATATAAGCAGAAAGGATGTAAGTTTCGAATGTGTGTAGGTTTAAGACTTCAGCCACATGGCGGCGCTAATGTGAATGGTAACAAAGGTGGTGATCACAACACAACAGCGCACACAGTATGTCGTATGGTATGCGAAATTTTCAAGTATTACATACATGCTACTGCCGCCACGCAGGTGAAGTCAGTAAACCTCCAGTCATTCGAAACTTACATTCTTTGTGCTTATATTACAACAAACTGCTCACAGATACGTACATTAACCTCTTGTGTATAGGTTTACTTTTTTGACATACTCACCCGGTATACTTGTTCATCATTTCTTCTAGAATCAAGGGTTACTTATTTCCGTTTAAGGGTAAGATTTGGATCATATGACTTTGAACTAATAATATGCATAAACTTTTCATCAACTGGACATAGTATCCTCTTTTGTTACTCAATAAATATTCTATTCTTAAAATTTTGTGATGTTTAGTTCGTTGTTAAATTTACTTGAACTCATTCTGTACAGATTTATGCCTTTCAGAGGGAAAATACAAGCTTCAGAGGCGATTTCAAAATTGTGCGGTGGCGCATTGTCGTGATGGAGAATTCAGTTCTTCGTACGTCAGTTCTCTGGACTGGAAAAACATGCTGAAGGACCGTAGCCAGATGTTAATTGGGATCTTTCTGAGAGGTTAGGGGTGGGGACGAATTCCCTTCAGCTCATTCGGTACAGATTCACGCCTTTCAGCGACAAAAAAGGACAGGAGAAACTGAAGTAAGAAATCGAGGCATAAATTGGACGTCCCCCTGTTGAGCATTCTTCCGGTGATTTTCCGCGCTCGAACTGCGGTGAAGAACATGATATTTGCATTGGATTTAAGGTTGCCGGAAATATGTTTCCCAGGCGGACGATTCCTCAGGCAGCCAGGTCTCCCGAAGCTTTCCCTCGGGAACTCTCCGTAACGGCATCCACTCTCGCCAGGAAATCCAGCTCCGTCCTCTCGCATTGACTGCGGAGAGCGCGGCTTCTTGTTTATGGCGTTCGATCGCGCGATTCGCAAAGCGATTCTCTGGTCTCGGCCGTTAAGCCAGAGGATATTTGCTCCCCCCACCCCACTTTGTAACGCACTTGGGCGAAACCAAGCCGGGAAGACACGAAGACAAGTGTTTGTTTTATTTATCTGTTCGTAGCAAGTGTTTTCGTTTGTTTCGCAGCGTCCTTATTACTGTTGTTCCTTTGTTTCTCGCATTCTGTCAAAGATGCCCTCACTGGCCTCCCCGATGGCACAGTGGTAACGACGTCGCATTGTAATCAAGAGGTCCCGGGTTCGATACCCGGCACATAGTATTTCGGATCTCACTTTAAACTGTAGGTCCAGTCCCGATTAGCCTTACTGTGCATAAAGCGGACTTAAAGCACCAACTCAATCAGATACTCTCTCCAGGATCTCTTTCTTTCACACCGAAGCGTCACCGCCACGTGACACTTGGAAACTCTATTTTGGATTTGCCTTCCTGTTTGTTTACTTCGCTTTCCTCCCACCTTTGGCTAATCGCGAAGCTGAGGATGAATGATGATATGATGAAACTGATGAAGGGACACGCAAAGAACACCAATGTCCAGGCCGGTATTCGAACCCGGGACCACTGCCGTCGTAGCGCGTTGTGTTAACCACTCCGCCACGGAGGATATATGTTTTTGATTGTTCCTTCATTCACCAAAGGTAGCAGAGAAGCGAAGTACAGCAATCCAATTCAATCAGGGCTTCCCCCATGGCTTAGTGGTACGTTATCACCTTGCAATCTGGGTTCCGGGTTCGATATCCGGTGGAGGCACATGGCACAGGGGTCCGGATCCCGCTTTAAACTGTAGGTCCAGTTTCAATTAGCCTTTATATGCATAAAGCGGACTTAAAAAACAGCAAACCAACCAATTCAATCGATAAATCGAGTTCGGACCGAAACACTGTCAAAATCTTGTTGATTAATTGAAAATTAGTTTAATTTACTTCGCTTCTCTACCACGTGTGGTTAATCGCGAAACAGCAAAACAGGAGCCTCACAGATGATTATACTGGGTGAGTCCAGACGCCAGAGCGCCGCTAGTCTGCTCAGTACAAGATGTACTAAGAAGCAGGGGCCTCCCGATGGCGTATTGGTAAAGTCGTCGCCTTGTAATCAAGGGGTCCCGGGTTCGATACCCGGTGTACTCACATGGCACAGTGGTTCGGATCCCACTTGAAACTGTAGGCCCAGTCCTGATTAGCCTATCTGTGCATAAAGTGAACTTAAAACAACAATTGAACAACAACAATGAAGGACGTTGGTACTTGGATACTTAAGAAGAAGTCTCATCTTACACCACGCCAAGTCTTGCCTCGATTTCATCCCTAAGAAAATTAATGTGAAAATAGTGTAAGGGATTAGTGCTATATAAAAAAGAATGGTTAAATCTATTAGGGAATAACTTAACCGCCGGAGAAAATTCCTACGGACAGGTATTCGTGAAGCTTCAGCCCGCTCCCTTTAGATTAAACGCACACCTGGAAGATCTGGTGTGGAATGCGTTTCAGTTAACACCTGAAAAGGTTTTCCGTGTAAAGCTCACGCCTTATTCGCCGCTGATTAATGGACCGTAATTGCCGAACGTTCAGGTATCGACGGAACAGTTTCCCCCATTTTTCCCATAACACCCCCCCCCCCTCGCTTGTGTCGAAGATGCAATATCTTCTCAATTTGTCAGGACGGTTGAAAGATCACAAAGCTCAACGAGCATTTGAGAGGTACTTCATTCTTGCCTTCCTTAAAGTCGTTTTTTACGTTGTCGCCTTTGGAGCACCGTCAATCACGCATGCGCTGAAGTAGCATTTTTTGTGCGGCGTGTGGTTTCATGCATGACAATGCGCGTACGCACAGTACCCATGTGCAGTTGCTTCTTGTATTTTTTGGTTAAAGGAAAATGGCAATTCAAAAGGCCACACCTCGATCGGGATTCGAACACAGAACCCTTGCTTTCGCAACAGCCACCGAGTATGGATACAGTGTTAAACATACAGTATTTTGATGTTCTGAAATATCGCCCAACTGTCTTTATGCCCTCCGAGTGCCAAGGCTTGCCGAGGAGAAGAGTGCAAAGACAAAGAAGGGGTAATAAGTTTGACCTAGACTGTAGTTACATAATCGAAGGGGGAAAGATCTAAGAGAAGTAAGGAATATTACGTTTGACCTGGACTGTAGTTACATAATCAAGGGGAGAGGGCTAAGAGAAGGAAGGAATATTACGTTTGACGTGGAATGTAGTTACATAATCAAGGGGAGAGGGCTAAGAGAAGGAAGGAATATTACGTTTGACCTGGACTGTAGTTACATAATCAAGGGGAGAGGGCTAAGAGAAGGAAGGAATATTACGTTTGACCTGGACTGTAGTTACATAATCAAGGGGAGAGGGCTAAGAGAAGGAAGGAATATTACGTTTGACCTGGACTGTAGTTACATAATCGAAGGGGGAAAGTGCTAAGAGAAGGGAGGAATATTACGTTTGACTGGTAGTTGTAGACTCAATAAACGAATAAGGGAATTGGTCAAAGAAAGTAAATTGTAAAAAAAAAAGAGCTATTATTGCAGAGTTGCAAAGGCATGGCAAAGCACACCAAAGGCAACCTCACTTCCACGTGGTACACCCCGATATCTGCTTCTTGCAGGCCAACGACGCTCTGGCGCTTGAACTTACGGCCAGGCTAATCCTTTACGAGGTCTGTCCTGTGTTTGTCCTTGTGTGTGCTGAGTGCCCTTTTACAGCCCTTAACATGGGTAAGGAGATTTCATCATCAGAAACAGTATAGATTGTCAAGTAATGCACGAATATGTTTTAAAAATTGAGTGAGAAAATTTTTAATAGACATCTTTTAATTTATTGTTAGGAGCCTGTCCTCATTTTGTTTTAGTTAAGGGGTTTATCCTGGGCCAATATAGCTTATGTGCTGATGTGTCCATGCTATGAAAATCAAATCAGAGGCATATACGTGAAATAAATTGTTCTCTTCGCATACTATTATCATCTCCCACACACACCTCCGTTTTGATTCTATCCTAATTTACATATACCCCAGTACAACATTTGCCCACCCATACAACTTCATCCCTGGGAAAGGGCTAATCCCTTTCAGAAATTAAGCAGGCAACCTTTCAAAATTGAAAATTCGCGTAAGATGATTATACAGGGACTGAATTCAGGCTAAATACTCGTCTCTCCGATTGTTATCTGTTGCGGGAGACGATGTCACGCTTCCCTTTCTCGTGGTTGAAGGAGAGAAGCGGAAAATTGATAATTGAGATTTTCCTCCCCACTCCCTTCCCCTGGTTCATGCTCCCCCACTTTCAGTTTTCCTTGAAAGACGACCTTGAGAGAGAAAAAAACTACTTTCTAAGGCGATAATTAAGAACAGATGTGTGCGTCGAGTTAAGGATGTTGTAATCACTTATGCTTTATCATCGAAGATGAAGTGGTTTTACGCTTTAGTTTGAGCAACATATTCACGTTGTATGGAATGTAAGTGTGTATGTGTGTGTGTGTGTGTGTGTGTGTGTGTGTGTGTGTGTGTGTGTGTGTGTGTGTGTGTGTGTGTGTGTGTGTGTGTGTTATTCTTACTTCTCTTGTCGTTCTTTTTCTCTTTGCTATCACTTTATCCTCCCTTCTCTGTGTTTCTCTCTCTTCATATCTCCCTCTCTTTCTCTCTTTTTCTCTCTCTTTCTCTCTTCATTCTCTCTTTCTCACTTTTTCTCTCCCTTCATCTATCTTTCTCTCTTCATATCTCTCTCTCTCCATATCTCCCTCTTTCTCTATCTTTTTCTCTCTCTTCATATCTCTCTCTTTCTCTCTTCATCTATCTTTCTCTCTTCATCTCTCTCTCTCTCTTCATCTCTCTCTCTATCTCTCTCTCTCCCCCTCCCTCCCCCTCTATCTCTCCCTCCCCCCTCTATATCTCCCTCCCCCCTCTCTCTTCATACCTCTCTTTTCCTTTTTTTTCTCTCTCTTCATATCTCTCTCACTTTCTCTTTTTCTCTCTCTTCATATCTCTCTCTTTTTCTCCCTCTTCATCTCTCTCTCTCTTTTTCTCTCTCTTCATATCTCTCTCTCTTTTTCTCCCTCTTCATCTCTCTCTCTCTTTTTCTCTCTCTTCATATCTCTCTCTTTCTCTCTCATCTATCTTTCTATCTTCATATCTCTCTCTCTCTATCTCTCTCTCTCTCATATACACACTGTTTCTCTATTTCTCTCCCAACCATGGGGCCCGCAAGTGGTGCCCAGGGATACTTGCTCCCCCCCCCCCCCAAGATATCTTAGGAAAGACAATGTAATCAGAGTGGTGATATTTTATTATAAATAGTAGTTTTCTTTTTAGACTTGCAGACTGCAGACTGTAAGTTGTAGTAATTACTGTCATGCCGAACGAAATAAGGAAAAACAAGTTTTCATCATTAGAATCATCTTGACTGCCGTAACTAGGCAGTTTTGTTTTGGTCCGGACGAGATTCGGAAGGAAAATTTAATCCCGTCATTCGGGACTGAAAAAAAATATCCATGTCAGAACCAGTATGGGGGCGGGAAACTGTCGAAATTTGCGAACGCTGTAAAATTTTTGAAATCTACACACTATTCCCTCTCTGAGTGGTTTTTTTTTTTTTTTTTTTTTTTTTTTGCACTTCAGGAATAAGAATTGTTAATTTCAAGAAGTTTTTGTCAGTTTCAGGGCAAAAATGCCAAAAATTAACAATTTCCCAATACAATCCTTCGGAATTTTTAAAATTTAGCGTCATTTTTAGGTCATCTTTTAAAATTTTGCGTCATTTTTTAAAAAAATTGCGTCATTTTTTAAAATTTTGCGTTATTTTAGGTCATTTTTTAAAATTTTGTGGCATTTCATGCTGAAACATAAGAAGTTCAACAATTTCTGTTTTGTCTGAATGTTATCTTGCGGTACTTACTCTGTGTTTAACTACCAGCGCAACAAAGCCTGTCTGAAAATCGCGAAATGCAACATTGTCGAGTTTCTTATTCACAGTCCGTACAACACACCAAGGTGAAGAAGCAATTGTTAAATTGTTTGTCTTGGAATATACTGTATATACTATTTTCAATAAGCAGATTGAGTTTTGTACGAATTTTTGGGTCATTTTTCAAAGATTTTAGGTCATTTCACATAATTTTTGTTCTCATTTTGAAGCTCATTTTTGAAAAAATTTTGGGTTGTCAAAATCCGGGTCCTTACCAAAGTGACGGATGTTTATGGAAATGAAGCAAGGCGAATCCAGTTTCTGGTGGACTCATGTTGGAATATGCCAAGTAGTTCGCACGGACGACGCTAGATGGCATACGGAATCGAGAGCTGCTTCACTCGAGCGAATAACGCTCGAACAGGCAAGAGAGCGGTATATACTTGAAGCCCAGTGCTATGCGTGTAATCGCAATTTGTCTGTTGTAGTTGATCCTCAAACATGGATCGTGAAATTAAAATTTATGGTAAATTTCTCGTATCGGACAAACTTATTTCATCCAATTTACAGGAGAAATTACTTGCCGAATGCAGTTTCTTTATACTTGTGGAAGTTCGGGGAAGTGTTTTCTCGCATCGTTCATTGAATTTTGCCGGTAAATCATCTATTTTTTTATATAAATGTGTGACCTATGCACGAAAGCTGTTGCATCCATTTCCTTCCCGCCGGATGTTGCCTGTGGGTGATGACGTAATCACAGTCAATGCCGGTCAGTGTTTCCAAACACGTGTTTTTGTAACTGAAGAAGGTACGTTTCCGCAAATGGTTTATTGGGCTATGTGTCAATGGTTCGTGGGGCGATGCGAGAATGGTGTGTGGGGCTACGCATATTTTTTTTCGAAACCAAATTTTAACTATTGTAACCTAAACGTGACCCTACCTATCCTAACCTTACCGGAAATGGTTCGTGGGGCTATGTATGAATGGTTTGTGGGGCTACGTAGGTATTTTTGGGTGCAGTGGGGGTGGAAACACTGCATGCCGAGTACGGTATTGAAACTGTGACCGGCATTTTGGGTGTTACCGAAGGCAAAAAGAAACGAAGAAAACTTACTCGCAAATAGGGCTTATTTCCGTGAAATAATCAAAATGCCACCTTCAGCAATGTTTCTCAATGCAGGATACGTAAGTACGAATATTGAAATTAAATGAACTAGCAAATTTCAGCCGTTTGTCCTTTACGAGGAATTTACCAAATTTATGTCAATATTGTCATAATCTCCATGTTAAACTGTACTTTAGTCTATCTTACTAATACAGTAATAATGTGGAACGAAATAGATGATTTTGGGCTGAAACTGCCAGGAAGGATATTTGATACATGTGTGTACGTAAAATTCTATTGCATACGCTCGAGGGTAAGAGACTCGATCGAATACGAGCAAGCGAAAATGGTACCATGGAGTACTCTAGTGTGCTTTCATCGCTGATTTCATTCTGGGTCCTTTTTGCTCTTTTTATTATTTTAAGATAATTTTAGAGAACCTGTATAAGATTCCTTAGGTCATCAACTTCAGGGCATGCGAGACAGTCTCCGCCTGGCTTTTCGTTCAGAGTCAGTGTTGCCAACTTAGCTCTCTTAGAGCCAGATTTGGCTCTTTCGTGCACTCGTATGCCTGTGAACTGGGGCGCCCGCCCCCGTGCCTCAGTATGATGCCATCACTTGTTCCGGCCCACATAGACCAACTTTTGCCATGATTATACATTTTGCACGTGACGTAATATTGTTATATTGGCTGCGTCGCCCTCTTATATCCCAGCTACTTTTTTTTATAGCGCCGTGTTGACGTGAAATTGGCATAATATTGTTAACAGCGAATCCTTTATTTTCGATTTCGTGCGACCATGAGATGGTGATGCCGCAGGATCAAGATGTTGAAAACTAAGAATAAATTGTCAACAGTTTAGAGTTAACGGTAATCGTAGCGCCCCACCCCTTTGACAACTAACATTACTCTAGAAAGCACCTTCGTCTATGTAGCTCCTTGAAAGTCAATGTTAACTCCATTTAAGATTAAGTTTAGCTCTTTTATGCGCACCAGGTTTGGCAACACTGCCAGGAGGCAAGGAGAAATGCATTGGGCACATGGGAGTATTTTTTGATTTGTTATCTTGGGAATATCAAACTTCCAATGGAATAGAAAATGATATCAACGGGAAGAGGACAGGTTGATGCTTTGACTGTCCTACGGATAAGTCGAAACTCCCATTTGATTTGCCGTAACTTGATGTTGAAGTTGATTCCCCATAAGGAATACTTGGGAAAATTCTTTTTTGTCATATTTTTTACAGGTCGTATCTAGCTTAATAACAAACTTTGAAAAACGCTTCGACCTGCCACATGTGGAGAAATTCATACTCTCTTGTCCCCCAACGTTTTTCATCAGTAGCATTGCCCATTCCGACGATATTAAAATAAATGCACACATGGTGCGTAACTGTATCTCCTCGCCTTCAGGGTCCTATTCACGAGACAGCCAGGGATAGATTAAGGAACGAAAAAGGTTCTTGCGAGTCCCACGATAGGCAGAAGAGAAATGACGCAAATGTATTTGTTGGGCAAACAGAATGCAATGTACAGCATAAAATTAGAAAAGCCTACATACCCGGGGAACAAGTTATTAGGCATTACAGCAAGAGAATTAAAGAAAGAAGAAGAGAGAAGCGCACACAATCTTCTTTACTTGAAAACTCAAATATTTGTTTTCGACTGGTGTGTAAATGCTGCGGGCTATGAGTGGGATATTTGTTCCTCATCTTAAGAAAGCGACGGGATTCTTTTAGTCTTTTCGTGCTTTTCTGACTAGTGAGTTGGACACGTGTTTACGGCACCCTCCATGACCCAACAACTTTTCAAAGTGGAGAGACGAATCACGAAGATGAAGATGATGGGGGAGAGAGAGAAAGTGAGAGAGAAAGAGGAGGAGAAAAGAGAGAGAGAGGGGGATATATATATATATATATATATATATATATATATATATATACACACACACAGGGTGGGGCAAAATAATGTTACCACTTATATGGTGTTGCGGTGGGACAACGATGGATTGGTAGGCGTGGTCCACTACCATAAGCGACAAGATCACCAGAACACACACACACACACATACATATATATATATATATATATATATATATATGTGTGTGTGTGTGTGTGTGTGTGTGTGTGTGTGTGTGTGTGTGTGTGTGTGTGTGTGTGTGTGTCAGTCATTTCTCTCTTCTTCCCTCTTTCTCCATGGGGAGAAGAAAGAGAACGAGAGAGGAGAGAGAGAGGGGGCACTCTCTCTCTCTCTCCCGCCCCTTCCCTGTTTTCTCTCCTTCTCTCTCTTTTCTATCAGTCTCTGGGCGTTACCCACTTCCCGCCCCTCCTCCTTCCTTTCTCTCTCTCTCTCTCCTCCCCACTTTCCTCCTTTCTCTCCCCCCCTCTCTCGGAAAGAAAGAGGGAGAAAGGAAAATAGACGAGAGAGGGAGGGAGAGAGAGAGAGAGAGAGAGAGAGAGAGAGAGAGAGAGAGAGAGAGAGGGTGGGAGAGAAGAGGGTTCTTTCTCTCTCTCTCTCTATTTTTCTTCTCTCTCTCTATTTTTCCACCTCTTTTTCTTTCTCTTCTCCTCTCTCTACCCCCTCTCTCTCTCTCTCTCTCTCTCTCTCTCTCTCCTAGAGAGGGAAGAGAGAGAGAAAGAGAAGAAAGGAAATATAGAAAGGAACGGGAAAGAGAAGGAAAAGAGAGAGAGATACATCCTTTTCTCTGTCTCTCTCTCTACCTGAATGGTGATAAACTTAAGTGGATGAATTGACAATGACAAAAACGCATGGGCAGAACCTAACACGAGCATCACAGAGGATTATATTGGCTGCGAGTCCAGACGCCAGAGCCTCGTTAGTCTGTAAGATGCAGTCCAGGGTGTACTATACTCTGAAGCGAGCAAACGAAAACAAGTCTCTGCGCAGGGAGTGACTTCAGAGGGCTGGACCAATGAACTCCTGAAAGAAAAAGTGGAGCTACCAGCCGTTTGCAGCAGCACACACTGCTTTACCGCACACTCGTTTCTCCCCTTCTCTTTCGTTATGCGCGGCCTTACTCCAAAGATTCCCGAGACAGAGAATACTTGGAAAACAGGCTGAAATTTGATTGTCTTTTGAAATGGTTCATCCCGGTGAAGGAACATCCATGCCCAGGTTGTGATTCGAAGGCGGTGCTGACTGGAAAAGATGTACAAAACTGCTCTGTACAGCAATTTCTGCGAACTTAACTGGCTTACTATATTAATAATATTAATAATCTTGGGCATTAAGAACAAAATCGAAAGGAAATATAGCATTTAATTTGTTTGATTTCATCATTTTTTGTGTCGTATCATTTATATAAAAGAACCCTGTATTAATGAAGAATTGTTTGGTCCCATGTAATTTACTATCGAATTTCCACACTGCCAATAGTATACGAGTATTTACGATGAAGCTTTCGACTGGTCGAATTAGGTTGTTTTTCGTGGCTTTTCCTTGGCTAATCTTGACGATGATGATGAGTGATGAAATTGATGAAGAGACACACTCACAAAGAACCCCCGGCGGGGATTCCAACTAGTGTTGGGCGATATTGAAAAGAATATCGTACAGGCGATATCAACTAGACGATATATCGTCACGATATTTTAGCGATATATATCGTGCCGGTGATATATCGTCACTATATTTGGCGATATATATTGTGTCGGTGATATATCGTCACTATATTTGGCGATATATATCTTGTCGGTGATATATCGTCACTATATCTAGCGATATATATCGTGTCGGTGCTATATCGTCACTATATTTGGCGATATATATCGTGCCGGTGATATATCGTCACTATATTTGGCGATATATATCGTGCCGGTGATATATCGTCACTATATCTAGCGATATATATCGTGTCGGCGATACATCGTTACTAGATTTGGCGATATATATAGTGGAGATGATATATTGCCGATATCACGGTACGGAAAAAGTATCGTATCGTCTGAGACGATATTTTGTTGACGATATATCGCCATATCAAATTTCCGTAATTCAAACCGGGAACTTTAGTGGCTAAGTTCAGTCCATGATTCCGCTCATGAACTTTGCATAATCGTACGGAGTAACACATTCCCATATCGTATTCAAGTCTTGTCAAATACATTCCTTATACAAATCTCCAGCAGACGAATCACATTAGCTTCCCAATATTATCACCGATGAACCTTGAACTGAGATTACTTTGGAGCGGATGTCACCGTACTTGACACTGGAAGCCAAAACATGTATTTCTTCTTTTAGCGCTAAAATCAAATTCCTTGAATCAATGCACCTTCCGAGATTATAGAGCGTGTGCATGGGTGCATTTTATAATATACTTTCCTTAACTTCATCTACCATCCTTATCGCCGCGATTAGCCTAAAGGATACCAAATTGACGTAAAATAAGAAAAAAATACAAGATCGCAGAGCGTGGACAGCCTGGGCATTTCAGATTTACCACCGCCTGCTGTATATGCAACCCAAAACATAGAAGTGTATTGCGGGCATGCAGATAATGCACGTTGCTAAGAGTTTCTTGTTCATGCAATTTCCCGCGTTGTCTCACGAAGAGATTTGATTCATGTAAATACAAGTACTAATTACCAAGGATGTCATTAGAGTCACTGAGCGAGCTATTCTACGATCCACGAGGCCCTTTCATATTTTATTTTTCTTCTTTAATTTCGGTCTTCTTTTTTTTAAGGGTAACTATCGGCAAAAAAACTGCAAAAAATTGTTCTTTTTATTTAACGTCGCTTTTCTTCAACTTTAGGATAATTGTAATATTGAGGATGAGTGATAATTTGTTGTGAATATTGTCTTCACTTTTAGTTTTAGAGTTGTATTTCCTTGCTTTTGGGTGATGGACGGCGTTATCATAATTACGAAAATGGTCTCCCCGATGGCACAGTGGTAGCGTCGCCACCTTGTAATCAAGGGGTCCCGAGTTCGATACCTGGTGGAGACAGTGGTTCGGATCCGACTTTAAACTGTAGGTCTAGTCCCGATTAGCCTTACTGTGCATAAAGTCGACTTAAAACAAACAAATCAATCCAATCCAATCAATAATTATGAAAAATTGCGTGTGTGTGTCATCATAGGGCAGAGCATATCTATATTGTTTTTCCTCCTATTTCACAGACTGTCTCTCACTTCCTATTTTCTACTTCTTTCCTTTTATATTTCTGTCTCTATTTCTCTGTCTCTCATGTGCTTTTCCTCTATGTTTCTCCCGTTCGTTTTCCCCTCTCACTTTATTCTCTCTCTCTCTCTCTCTCTCTCTCTCTCTCTCTCTTCTCTCTCCCCCTCCCCCGTGTTCGTTTTCTCTCTTCTTATTGCATCAACCGTTTCTCTTTCGTTTTTTCTTTCTCGCACTTTTCTTCTCAGTTGTCCTCTTTTTCTCTCACTCTATCTTTCCTCTTTCTACTCTTTCTCTCTGCCCAGTCCCTTCTCACTCACCTCTACCTCTTTATTTCTCTCCATCTCCCTCTTTGCTCTCTTGTCTTTGTCTTTATTTCTTTTTCTCTTGTCTCTCCCGATCTTTTTTCTTTCTCTCCACATCCTCATTTCTCGCGTTCTCCCATATTCTCTCTCGCACCTTTTCTCTCTCTCTCCCGTTCTTATTGTCTCTTCCTTTTATTCTCTTACTCCTTCCTGTTTTCTATCTCTACCTCTTTTTCTCGCCCCGTTTATTCTTCTCTTCCTCTCTCGATCTCCCCTGTTCTTTTATCTCACCCTCCAATTCTCTCAACCTTTCTTGCTCTCCCGTTCCCTCTTCCTCACCGTCGTTCTTTTCTCTCTTATTCTCTCTCTCCGGTTCTTTTTTATCTTACTTCGCCTTCTCTCCCTGTTTCATCTCTCACCCCTGTCCCTTTCTTTCTGTCTTCCTCTCCAGAGATAGCGAAGGAGAGGGGACAGAATGAGAAGCTAAGCTGTGGCCATACTTACGTCCGATTTTGCTGTCTTTCGTTGATGATACTTCTGCTCCAACCGTAAAGGATGCAAGTAGCATAGCCGTTGACGTATCCGCTTCCTGCACGTCGTTTGTCCCTGTCAATGGCCGACGGGATCGGTAGAAGAAACCCAGCCTCTCTGAAATACATGAGGCGACTTTAAAATCGGCCCTTAATTTCATGGCTGACAGGAGGGTCGTTCCGCCATTGATCTGGGGATTGATCGGGGGAAATGGCCTAATAAAAGCAAGTCGTCCGTCGGGGCATTAAAATTTAAGGAAGCGACGAGAAATCCACTCGCGGGTCTGGTGCTTGTGTTCAGGACGGGGCGTGGGTAGTTCTCTTATCTTCTCTCTACTTTTTATCTGCTTCTTCTTTCTTTCTTCTCTGCTTCCTTCGCCAATGTTTCTATTCCGAGTGCATCCTTTCTTTCTCTCTCTCTCTCATGACTGTTTTATTCGTTCTTCTCTTTCGCCACTGTTTCTTTTTCTCGTGCATCCTTTCTCTGTCTGTTTCTATCTCTCTCTCTCCTTCCTGTTTCTTTATTCGTTCTTCTCTTTCGCCACTGTTTATTTTTCTCGTGCATCCTTTCTCTGTCTGTTTCTATCTCTCTCTCTCCTTCTTGTTTCTTTATTCGTTCTTCTCTTTCTCAACTGTTTATTTTTCTCGTGCATTCTTTCTCTGTCTGTTTCTATCTCTCTCTCTTTCTCACTCAATCTCTCATTATCTCTATCTCTCTTTCTCACTCACTCGCTCATTATCTCTCTCTATCTTTCCTGTTTTGATTCCATCTTCTCTGTTTATCTTTCTCGAGCATCCTTTCTCTCCCTCCATTTATCTTTCTCTCTCCTCTCAATTCCCCTCTCTCCTCTCGCTTCTTCTATCTATTTCTCCCTCCTTCTCTCCTTCCTCAAGCCTCCCCGATGGCTGGGTTCGATACCAGGTGGAGGCACATAGTGGCGGACCCCACTTTAAACTGTAGGTCCAATCCCAATTAGTCTATCTGTGAACTTAAAGCACCAACTCAATCAATCAATCTCTTCTTCCTGTTTCCATATCCCTGTGCATCCTTCTCTACTGGTTTACTTTCAAGTTCATCTTCTCTCGCGCACCTCATCGTTTCCTTCTGTTTTTACTTTGTTTCTCTGAGCTTCTATTCTCTTTTCGATTGTAGGGTGCAAGGGGAAGTCTTTTGAGAAGCGCCCAAAGTCAACTTCGCTTCCCCGGTAACTTGCAGTCGAACGAGGCTCTGGCGCCTAATTCTTTGTTGATTTTGTTGTCCTGTGTTTGTCATGTGTGCTGAGTGAACCTGTACAGCGTCAGCTTTTAACTAGGGTGTGGATATTTTACCCTCGGAGATAGTGTACTTTTACTGAACGAGGACATTTTTACAGAGATATTTACTTTTCTTGCTTCAAGGGGCGTGTCCTCAATTTCGTTTTAGTTAAGTGTGACGGGCAAGAATAGCCTATGTGCTAAAGTGCCCACGATATAAAAATCAATCAATCTCTTCCTCTCTATGCGCCGTTAGAAGTTACCGTGCAATTTACAGTACTCTACCGTTAAAATTAAGCAATCTGTTAATTTCCAAAAACGGGACGCAACCGTTTTTATTTAAATGTTTATATTTTTATCAGGCCTAAAGATATATAACCATTACAATTAAAGATATAGTGGGCGGTAATACTTTTAAAAACGGCCATGGTCATTTTTACGGTAAGGAATTTTCTTACCGAGTTCATAAATTATTTTAGTCGCTAAAGTACAAAATTCTAACGGTGGTTAGCAACACTCAGAAATTGCTTCTGGGACAAGCGCAGAAAACGTACAAGAAACGCACACTTTTGAAAAGTTAAGTTTCTTTTTTTGTTCCTTTTTTTTATCTCCCCTCCCCCTTCGTCCTCTTCATGATTTATCTCTTGGCTTGTTGCCGTGACGTACGAAAGGAGAGAGAGAGAAAGAGTTGGTTGCAAAAGAAAAAGACGTTTGCCTTCTTTCCACTGGCCGTTCGTTTCTGCATAATATACCAAGAGGTGTCAGCCTTTCTCTCCCTTTGGGGAAGGGCTGGGAGAGGGGCGTGACGATTTGCCAAGGAAAATTTCCCACAGTGGAGGACAGGCGAAGAGGGAATTAAATTTCTTAGGAATTTTTGGGTACTAAAAAAAAGACAGGAATGCAACACTGATATATTTTGCAGACGTTTGTTACTCGGTCCAATTAAATGTGACTGTGGGGAATTTTGCCCACTGGCGTCGTTAGCAGGAGGGCGAGGGGGGCGCGTGGGCTGTGTTCATGTCTGCACGTGCCGGAGTGGTAATCACACCGCGTTCTGAAGTCAGGAGTCCCGTGTTCGAATCCCGGCGTGTGTGTTCTTTGCGCGCGTCCCTTCATCAGTTTCACCATATCATCACTCATCCTCGGCTTCGCGATTAGCGAAAAGTGGTAGAAATGCGAAATATAATAAACGCAATCAATTAAAACGCCCACTTGCTGTTAGGCAAGAATTCTTACGTGTAGTTCAGTGTAAATTATTGTAGCGACTGTTTTCCCCTCTTTTTTCTTGTGTTTCGAATGTCAGAAATCTCAGTTTTGTCTCGAAATTTCTGTACGAGAACGACGCTAGTCCTTTCGAGACTTGACGAGGTCGAGACATCTGTAAAATCGAACGAAACTGAGATTTTGGTATGATACTCGAGTTTTTTTTCTGTACCAAACTTTCTTGACTACTATATGGCAACTTCGTACATACCAAGCGGATATCAATGTGATCAATTATAGATAAAGTCATATTTTGTTTGTGGCAATTGTACGAAATCAATTACCGATAATTGTGAGTCTGCGCTGAGTGAATAGAAATACATCTATCTATTCAGGATAAAAATATATTTTCCGAGTATTGGTAGCGTCGAAACGTAGCGTCAAACTGAAACTTTATTCAGAGAATTTGTGTGCCTTAATAACGTCTATGCGTTCCGAAAGTTTGTGCTGTTTGAGGTTTTGTTTTTAAGTCCCCTTTATGCATAGATATCCTTATCGGGATTGGACCTACGCAGTATCGAACCGGGGACCCCTTAATTACAAGGCAATGACTGCTCTATCGGGGAGGCCCGAAAGTTTGTGATGCTAGACGCTGTTTACTCGAGACGAACCATGCATTTACAACTCGAGACACTGGCGTATGCAGGGGGGGTGCTGATAGGGCTACAGCCCCTCCCGAAATTTTGAGAAAATCAAAATTTTGTAATGAAAATCCGGGACGAACTTGAAAAAACACGAAAGGTGTAAATGCAAACCTTCCTTAAAATGATCCTCTAGTACCATTCTTGTCTTGGAGTGCAATTTTAATATAGTGAAAATTTTCAAATATACGAAATATTTCATACTACTTACGTACTTCTGACTTAACATTTAATTGTCATTATCATACGATCATAAAAAGAAGTCTGAGGCTTGTAGGTTTTATCAGGAGAACGTTTTTGCATAATTTATCAGTCTCAACGGTAAATAGGATATACATCTCACTAATTCTCCCGATGTTAGAATATTGCAGTTCAATCTGGACTCCTCAGCATAAGACTTGGGGAGGACGCTGTGGAAAAGGTACAAATGCAAATGGTCAAATGGTTGTGTTTTAAAAGCAATATTGAATATCATAATATAAATTATGTAACTTTATGTAGCCATTTTGATATCAATACCTTGAAAGACAGAAGAGTGTTTAATGATGTAATGTTTTTACGTAAATTAGTAAGACAAGATTGGCTATGTTCTGAGCTGTTGGAGAGAATAAACTTCCATGTAACACCTTTTACAGTGAGGAACATAACACTTTTCTACACGCCATTCTCAAGGTTAAACATACACAAAAATTCTCCAATAATAAGAGTTCAGGAATCGTTTAATGAATTATTCTTAGTGCATGATTTGGATATATTTTTCGATTCATGTTATGGTATCAGACGCTAAATTTTGTAAAACATTATATTTTATCGGATTTGTCTGTAAAGGAGTTTTAACTGTATTTATATGTTGTCACACTATCATAAATCTTAACATTATTTTATGTATTAACATTAACATTTGTGTATATTGTTAAAATTATTTTTGTGTACATTATGTTCAGCATAAATGGGACTTCCGTCCTGTGATGGACAAATAAAGAAATGAAATGAAATTAAATACGACCTCCCTAGAACAAAGCTATTTACTAGCACCCCCTCCCGTAAAAGTCCTGCGTACGCCAGTGATTCGAGACGAAACCGAGAGACTGCCAAGTTTTTCTCGTCTCGATCAAATCACATAAGAAGTGACGAAGTGCAATTATTGCACGTTGAAACCTGCTCTGTGTCTGCGTACCGCAATAAGGTTCCTATTTGCCTGCTTTGGGAATAAACGTAAATTTCTACCACCGCAAGAGAATTTATACGAGACATTTCTAGCAACACTGTCGAGGGAGGCAAGCAAGAAACGAGGGCAACCACCCTTTCTGCTTTATGTAATCAATTCATTTCCCCCCCTCCCCTTTTGCCATTCCTCCAGTCCTTTTGGTCGTGATAAACGTTCTCCATTATGAATGCCTTTGGCGGTTAAGGCGAAAAAGCAAGACAGAAAACAGGAGGTACTCGTTTCGGGAATGATCTCTATCCACGCCGTACCCTAGCTGCAGTCTGGGACATTTGTCACGGCCCAAAACAACCCTTAATTTCACCCCGAGCTAGCACCGGGGGGAAAATTATCCGTAATATGGAGTCGCTTAGGGTGGTTGTTTAGCGTCAACGGAAACTGTGGGTGCTAAGGGGGGGGGGGGTTGGAGCTAGGTTTCCTGCCTCGTCGAGAGATGATAAATAATGATTTACCAATCGAAACTCAACATATCGAGTCCTCATTGGTTACAAATCTGACCAGGAACGATGGCATCTCTCTTCTTTCCCCTTGTTTGTTTATTTCATTTTCTCTCTCTCTCTCACCCTCCTATATTTCATTTAATTTCTCTCCCTCTCTCTCTTACCCTCCTATAATTCCCTCCACTCTCTCTCTCCCTCCTTCTCTCTCTCCCTCTCTCCTTCTTTCTCTCTATTTCTCTCTCTCACTCCTTCTCTCTCTCCCTCTCTCCTTGTCTCTCTCCCTCTCTCCTTCTTTCTCTCTATTTCTCTCTCTCTTTCTCTCTCTCTCTTTCTCTCTCTCTCTTTCGCTCTTTCTCTCCCTCTCTCCCTCCCTCCCCTCCTATATTTCATTTCTCTCTTTCTCTCTCTCTCTCTCTCTTTCCTCCTATATTTCCCTTTATTCTCTCTCTCTCTCTGTCTCTCTCTCTTACCCTCCTTTATTTCCCTCCACTCTCTCTCTCTCTCTCCTTCTCTCTCTCCCTCTCTTTTTCTATCTCTCTCTCTTTCTCTCTCTCCCCTTCTATATTTCATTTTATTTCTCTAACTCTTTCTCTCTATCTCTTTGTCTCTCTCTCTCTTACCCTCCTATATTTCCCTCCTCTCTCTCTCTCTCTCTTTCTCTCTATCCCTCTCTCTTTCTCTTTCCCTCTTTCTCTTTCTCTCTCTCTCTTCCCCTTCTATATTTCATTTCATTTCTCTCTCTCTCTCTCTCTTTCTCTCTCTCCCTCCCTCCCTCCTATATTTCCCTTCATTTTCTCTTTCTCTCTCTCTCTCTCTTTGTCCCTTCCTCCCTCTCGAAATCATTCCTCCCCTTCTCTCTGTCTCTCTGCCTAGCTTCTTTTTATGTCTTCCCTTAATCTCTGTGGTTTCTATCATATCTTCTTGTCTCTCCCTTGTTTAAATACTTTAAACATGTCGCTATATCCCACTAAAAAAAACTTTTTCGATTTTTGACGCCGCATTCAAAATTTTCGAAGGAAGCCCATGCCAGGAACTGTTCAGAGACGAGACGAGGTTTGTCTCGTGAACGAGGAAGCCTGTGTCGTTCTCGTCTACAAATATTAGAAACAAAAGTCCACAAACGAAAAAGCATAACCCGCTACGATCCTTCCAATATGCCAGACCTGCGCTTGACACATACAGCTAGAGATCTCCCTGTGCCTAACCTATTTCTTTCATGACCAGGATAACTCCTTTATATTTTGTAGGGAGTGTTAAAGGACTTTTGACTCGTCATAGTTCATGTAATGGGGCTTTTATCAGTCACATAGTTACACATATTATTTTGTATCTTTTGATCCCATTGCAGTTCCAGAATGATTTTATGATATGTTTTATAGCATGGCATGAGGGACCAAATATTTTTTTTTCACGATTTTGGTGACATGTTTTGAGATATTCAAGGTCAAAGGTCAAGGTCACGTGACAAAATTATATTTTTATCCAAAGGTAGGCTTGTTATATATAACTGGAAAGCTTGTTCAATTCCCTGTACAATAAGCTTTATTTGAGCTTGCTAGGCAAAATAGTGGCGGAGTTACAGCACATTTAGTATAGCTAGGCGGGCTCAAAAAGGGCAATTGATGCGAACTTTGACCTTGAATAATTTAACAATTACAAGACGCACGAAACTAAAAATTTTCATAGTTACTAAGTTCCATGCATAGTTTCAACTCACCGAATTTCATGAAAATCGGGGATGGTCAGGTTGGAAATTGCACATATCTGTGTTGATTTGGCATGGATTGACTCTACCTTATCTTGTTACAATGTTGCGAGTCTAAAAACTTAGTATACACACTGTGCATTTCTACTGTTTTGTACCGCCAATATTTTCCCCTATTTTGTGACACGAGATCTCTGCGTCGGAAACTTTTATGTTGCGTTTTAATGTTTATAATTTATAATCTGGAAGGAGCTCCATCTGCTGTCGGATAAGTAACACTGGCCAACAAATTTTGAACAATTTTCGGTAACATGGAAAGCAAGTACTGTTTTATACTAATTTTGGGATATTTTCAGATATGAACTAGAAAAGCACCCAGCACGTAAGGTTATTTTGTTATGAAAATCTGTATTTTTCTCTTTGCCATATAATTTATGTGTAGATGTGACCTATTACAAACACCATTCAGTAATGATTTTATAAAGTTTTCTTTGATCTCTATATCCAGAGTATGTAAAAAGATAATATACAAACACAGTGCAGAATAATAAATGTAATTATAATTTTATAAGTTAACATAAAAGTAAATAGTCACATATGAAATGACAACAGAAGTCTAAACGTCTTTTGCAGATTTTACTTCTTTCTTTTGTGTGGTGTATGGTCATCCTTAAGCAACTGCAAAGAGGTTCAAAACAAGACCAATATCCGAATTTTAGGACTACCCAATACTAAGAAGAAAAATTGTTTCACAAAATTGATGAGCTTTCTTCTCTTGGCCCCATTAAAAAATCTGAAAATTAAGAATAGTATTGTATTTAGAACCTTTTTCCTGCACCGTATTTAAAGTTGATCACGATTGGACCAAGCGTTTTCTATTTATAGAATTTCAGAGAGAGCCGTTGTTTTGTAAACGCCACAAAACCGGCATTTTTTTCGTTCTGTTCTTAGTTAATGAATACCAAAAAAAAATGTGATAATGACCTCTGTAATCGGGAGTTGGAAGTTTATCACATAAGTATTGTAACTAGTAGAGTTATATATTGCTACTGTTTCATACTAATAATGCTTTTACCGAATTTATGACATGAGATCTCTGTGCCTAGTCAGTTTTATATTGAGATTTGAAGTTCATAATTTATAATGTAAAGTGGTGCCATCTAGTGTTGCTTTTTTCGTTCGTGGCAGAACTGTTCAACAACTGTTCTAACGGAGGAGGTTTCAGGTGTTGAAAGTTATTTTCTTGTCTACGGCGAGAAATTCGCGGGACTCAGTTCCTAGAGGAAACGGGGTTCAAGGGGGTTTGGGGGGAGGGGATGACAGAGACTGCGGCGCACCAACCCCATTCAACGTCTCGTTTCACCAAGACAAGAGTTGCACGTGTCTTGCGGTCTGATACTCCAAATTGCACGCAACAGCGATCAAAGGAGAAGGTTCTTTTTTTCTTTTATTTTTCCCTCCTTGCCAAAGAGGGGGACAAAGAAAAGAAGCAGAAATAACACACTGCAAGGAGATTTTTATACTGTCGTGTCGACTTTTCTTTTCTTCCTTTTGAACGGCTTCTGTAACCTCACCACTGGTTATGGCTGTAGTCCTTGTTTCAGGAACTGCTTGTGACAGAATGGTGAAACTTGGTAGCAGCTCCACGGCTAGATATTTTGGCACCCCAGGCAGGATTGTGGTTTGGTCCCTTCTAGCAAGCACCCATATTTTATGTGTCTCCTTCCATATTTTCTTCTTTTGCCATGGTTTGTGATATTTACATACTACAAAGAAAACTCATTAAACAATAATACAGGTTATATTTAAAGATTCCAAGTTTCCATTTCTGATTTAAAAATAACGTTTAGCATATTTAGGAATATTTCATTATGTCATAGTGTCTGGAAGAACTTCTTTAAAAACGTACTATTACTACTTTGGGAAAGAGAAAATTCCAGCAGTGTGTTACAGAGTATTCATTTGCCAGGTATACATTTGTTCGTCGCATATTCTGACATTCTTGTTTATCTTTTAAGAAAGGAAGCTTTGAATAGCGCCCTCTTTGCTTGCCGCCCTAGGCTACAGCCCCATAGCCTACCCTTCGTTACGGGCCTGAACACAACTTACCAAATTATATCGTGGCCCCGCAAAGTGCATAAAGGCTTATGCAGGTGCTAACTTATCAAATTATATTGTGGCCCCGCAAAGTGCATAAAGTCTTATGCAGGTGCTAACTTACCAAATTATATCGTGGCCTCGCAAAGTGCATAAAGTCTTATGCAGGTGCTAACTTACCAAATTATATCGTGGCCCCGCAAAGTGCATAAAGTCTTATGCAGGTGCTATTTCTATGATGTTGCAATGTTCCCTATGATATTTGTAAGAGGAAGAGAGAACGTCCTGCCCCCCCCCCCCCCTTTCAAATATTTAGCACCAGAGACTTGGGCGGCGTATCCCCACGGGACAGGCCCACCGAATAATAATAACAAATAAACAGAGTACAAAACGAGGAGAATACAGATGAACGGAAAACCTTTCATATTTGACATAACAAGGGAAAATGTACTCATTGGACGAATATGGAATATATGTCTGAAAATGTTTGAAAAATGTGGAAATTATGTTTAAAAACATGTACTAAAAGCTAACATAGGTGAAGTATGGAAAATAAAAATAGCATTTTTCAAGCTTACGTTCCACGATTCGTAAGAAAATGCAAAATAACATTGATTTTAGCATCATATGAATATATGTACAGGGTAGGCAGATAAACGTGATGATTTTAAGAACAGAAAAAGAGTTCCTCTTTATTCATGTGCTAGCCTTACAGCCATATGATGCCGTCTTGTAAATGACGTTTCAACAATGAAAGCGCGGAGGGTTGCGTTCCACGGCTCCATGGTGACTGAAATGGCAGCTAGGGAGGAGTGCCCCACCACCTCCCCTCCCACGACGCCACCACGCGACGCAATAACAAAACAACCATCATCAGGTTTTTCCTTCCCCAGAAAAGAGAAGTTTCAGCGACCGACTCCAGCAGTGCGTGGACCAAAATGGGCGCCATTTGCAAGTTATTATCCACACTTAATGTTTGGTGTAAATCATAATTTTATTTTTTTCAATAATAATGGCATACATGTTCCTGTACATGAATAAAGACAAACTCTTTTTTATTTACTATGTTATATCATTTTAAAAATCATCACGTTATTCTGCTCCACCCCTGGCCGCGAGGAATATGTCAACGTAACTAAATTCAGTATTATTCCACCATGAGGTAGGAAAGATTCAGAACATAAAAATAGTCATTTCATCTCGTAACATGCTATCGCCTTAACTGCAGAGGCCTGGTAGCAACTTTCCCTTTCCCCAAAATAATTTATTTTGCGTTCGACGTCCCACTGATAAGGCTCCACAGACAAAAAGGATTGAAGAATGATAAAGTAGACAGCCAAAGGGCCCCTCCGTGTACTTTTTTTCATGGCCCCGAAAGATTAATGGGGGAGATAGCCCAAGAATTGTTATTTCTTGGAAAGGGGGGTGGAGACCCTTGAGATCCTCCAAAGTCTTATTGTTGCGCGGACAACAGAGAAGATGTATGATGCTCTTCCCCCCTCTTTCTATGCGGGACTTATTGCCAAAGTGAAGTCTCTGTTTTTACAACGAAAAGTCTTGAAGAACCAATGTCGAATGCTTAAGAAAAAATGAATCACGAAGTAACGGAGTTTTGCAGTTTTAACACTATTGCGCTAAGCAGGAAATGTATTAACTTGACAGTTGTACATATTGGCATGACTGGAGCCAGTGAAGACGAAATCGTGGACATAACATTGAATAGACAGGGTGCCCAAAAGCTATCTTTTCAACCCTCCTCTCATGAAATCTAAACGAAATATGATAGCCAAGTTTCTGTTTTGTTGTACAGTGGGATCCATGAGTATTTCCGTGCAAATTGTCCCATCGCCATGTTCGGGCACTTTAATTGACCCAATGAGAGCTTCAAGAATTAAAAGAAATCTGGAAACAAGCTGTTGACAACTTCTGCACCAGCATACATAAAAATCCATCGCTTAAAACCACATAGGATGTGAGAGAAAAATTAATGAAAATAGTGATGGACATTTTGCACGGTAATACTCCTCGATCCAACTGTACGTGTATAACAGCAGCTCATAAGGTTTGATTTGTGAAAAATTGCATTGCATTCGTGCCAATTCCTTGCCCTCCACGTTCACCGGAACTTACCGGGGCCATCCTAATTGCAAAATTAGATCTTTGGAAATGAAATTTTCCTTAGATGTGGATGCTTGATTTTGATTTGATTGTTTTGTTTTTTTTACTTCGCTTTGCTTTGCCACTTCTGGCTAATTGCGAAGATGAGGATGAGTGAAATTAATGAATGGACATTCACAAACACCCATGCCCAGGCCAGAATTCGAAAGCGGGACTCCTAGCCTCGTAGCGCGATGTGCTAACCACTACGCCACGGGGGCCGGCGTAAGATCTGGATGTATTGAATGACCGTATGGCAGTGGTGCTTGCAAGGGCACCGCGAAATGTTCCAATATTTTCACTGAAATTACACTTATTCCAAACATGTTCCTATTTAGTACTTTTTTCGTGTAAAATTTTTATGAATTTGAAATATGTGTTTATTTATTAACTTAAGGCAAGCAACCTAAATCTTGAATCACTTATGGCGCCGTGAAACGAAAACGTTTGGGAACACCTGTCGTACGGTATGATGTCTGGGCCAGTTCGTTCAATGTGTTTCAAGATGGCCGACTTTAAAGCTAGCTAACGAAACTTTGGAAAATTCCACTCCCATGTTCCGCATGCCTTAATGTCTCGAATACCAAATCTCTGTCTCGTCTCGAGAAGTTTCTGGGCTCGTTTTTGTCTCGGTATTATCTGTAATCCTCGGTCACAATGCGCGTTGCTGTCTCTCGCTTGAAAACAAATGTCCAGTTCCATATGGATTCGAGAACCGTTGTAACCACAACATGTCCATTTGCGGCTACATTTGACCCAATTATCCAATTGTGGTGAGCCCATGTTTGTTGGTTCCTTCCCTTCCTAACACATTATTTCCACCATCGTCTCGTCACCACAGAGGAGCGTTTCAGCACAAGAACTGCCATCTTCGGGAGGAAATGAGAAATTAACTGGAACAAGAGAAGACTACCTTGAAACGTGAGACAACACCAAGACGTCTCGAGATAATAGGGCATTTTTGATGGTAAAATATTGAATTTTTCTCCTAAATCACAATCATTTCTCACCTTTACTTTCAGGGCCAGGACTTTGATGACATTTCATCTTTTAACTGGTGCAACGTAGACATTGCTAAGTATATAGTACAGAAATTCTGAACACCCTCCTCAGGTTGAAGAAATGTAATTTTTTGGTCATTTCTTTACAATTTTTTTTAGGTCATTTCTTTAAAATTTTGCGTCATTTTTAGGTCATTTCTTTAAAATTTTGCGTTATTTTTAGGTCATTTTTTTAAAATTTTGCGTCATTTTTAGGTCATTTTTTTAAAAAAAAATTGCGTCATTTGTAGGTCATTTTTTAAAAATTTTGCGTCATTTTTAGGTCATTTTTTTAAAATTTTGCGTTATTTTTAGGTCATTTTTTAAAATTTCTGTGTCATTGCATGCTGAAACATAAGAAGTTCAACAATTTCTGTTTTGTCTGAATGTTATCTTGCGGTACTTACTCTGTGTTTAACTACCATCGCAACAAAGATTGTCTGAAAATCGCGAAATGCAACATTGTCGAGTTTCTTATTCAAAGTCCGTATAACACACCAAGGTGAAGAAGCAATTGTTAAACTTTTTTGCTCATTTTCAAAATTAACAATAATGTTATTGATTGTGATCAATAAAGTAAGTGTACAATATAAATATATATACTACTTTCAATAAGGAGTCATTGGGTCATTTTTCAATGATTTTTTTAGGTCATCAAAATCCTAGCCCTGCTTATCATCATGACCATCATGGTCGTCGTAATGATTGGCCTCTCCAATGGCGCAGTGGTAGAGTCGCTGTCTTGTAATCAAGGTGTCCCGGGTTCGATACCCGGTGGAGGCACATAGTGGTTCGGATCTCACTGTAAGCTGTAGGTCCAGTCCCGATTAGCCTTACTGTGCATAAAGTCGACTTAAAACATCAAATCAATCAATCAATCGTCGTAATCATTCTAGAAAGGGCCGACCACAGTGGCACATCGCGGTACGACGTCAGGAATCCTGGGTTCAAATCCTTTTGTGAATGGGGCTTCATCAATTTCATCATATCATCGTCCATCCTCATCTTCGCGATTAGCCAAAAGTGGCAGAAAAGCGAAGTAAATAAATCAATAAATCATTCTAGGAAGGTCTCCCCGATGGTATAGTGTCGCCTTGCAGTCAAGGGTTCCTGGGTTCATTACCTTCATTACCCACTCTGAATTTTAGTTTCATTGTATATTAGTCTGTCTCCCAGCAAGGGAAGTGGTAACGTCGTCCCAAGCTCGATACCCGGTGGAGGTACATAGTTGTTTAGATGCCATCTTAAACTGTTGGTCCAGTCCCCATTAGCTTGTCTCCTCGATGCTGTACCAATGACGTTTCCATCTTGTAATTAAGGGGCTCCTGGTTGAATACCTGTTGAAGGCATATAGCACAATGGTTCGGATCTAACTTTGAACTGTAGGTCCAGTCCCGGTTAGCCTGTCTCTTTGAAAGCGTAGTGGTAACTTCATCGCTTTGTAATCAAGTAAAGTCCCAGGTCCGATACCCGGTGAACTGTAGGTCCAGTCCTGATTAGGCTTTCCATGCAAATACAATTATGCTAAATATTTTGAAAACCAATATATATTTGTAATTAATATCATTTGTTTCTATTCTCTGTATTCGTTACAAGGAATTATAAATTGTTTTTTTCTTTTTTTGTTGCAGGTACGTTGACTTCCAAGGTTGAAACCCTTTCGGTGAAAGTGGTGAGTGTTTATTTGTTTCGTTTTTTGTAATTAACTCCCCTATCACATGGAAGTAAACTTACTTACTACCCCCCCCCCCAAAGCAATCACGTGCTCGCTAAAGTGCATCACAGAGTTGAGTACCAACATAATTACCTGAATGACTAGACCCTATGAATAAATATTTCCACGGATATCAAAACATTTATGTCAATTTTTTTTAATAACACACGGGCACGAACCGTATATCCCATTATCAAGAAGCACTGGAGATCCCATGGCTATACAGCATTGGGAATTCTCTAGATATCCAGCTATGACAACACGCTGCTATTACGTACTACTACTGAATGTAAACAAAGATTTATCCTACATAGAGAGGCCATATTGGAAGCGACACTAGCGCTCAGGTGGTAATTTTAATCGCGAATAGTTAGAATTCATTATCTTCCTGTCTAATAGAAGGTTTGGATAAATAAATACCCGGGCAACGCCGGGCAATCAGCTAGTATTTAATATATATATATATATATATATATATATATATATATATATATATATATATTAGGATGATACAGGACGGCATAACCCATGGACGTCCAATGGATATTGAGGACTGGATATCAAATGGCCATCCATAATATCCATGAATCTTGTCTGGACATTGTGGATATCCGGTGGATATACCTTGGAGATTTCTGCAGTATGGGCGGTTCGCGACGAGGTTGGCCTTTTGCTCAGTATTGAAGTTCGGCCGTCGCCGTTCAGCTAGGCAACACAAGCAACACATTTTAGAATCTGGGAATTTTATTGCGACTGAGTGTACATGGGAATTTTATTGCGACTGACTGTACATGGGAATTTTATTGCGGCTGACTGTACATGGGAATTTTATTGCGACTGACTGTACATGGGAATTTTATTGCGACTGACTGTACATGGGAATTTTATTGCGACTGACTGTACATGGGAATTTTATTGCGGCTGACTGTACATGGGAATTTTATTGCGGCTGACTGTACATCGGAATTTTATTGCGGCTGACTGTACACGAAACCTAGACAGCGGCGCTTTAGATGAGTCTGGCAAGTTGGGACGGTCCGTGTTGTGTGTGACCCCCTTTTTGACTCGTGAACGCGCGTTTCGGGATCGAGTCGTAAAGCTCTTGCTAATCATAGACGGAGGTATAAACTCGCTCCGGCCAGAATCTCATAGAACAGTCGGTTCCCACCTCATAACCAGCGCCACGCGGCCGTAAAATGGAGACGTGACGTTTCATGATTTGTCAAACTTCGTGTCGCAAGTTTTATGCTTTATCCCGAACGCTGTGCACATGGTTAATTTAGAACTGAAAGCATTCTCTAGTCTGTAGAGCGATTTGCCCACATATTCAGTTACAAGTAAAAACTGCTAAAAGTTAACAAAAGTTTGTTCAGTACAGTGAACTTTGATGGCTTATTTTTACGTTTCTTTCCCGTGTCTCCACTTTAATCGCAACGATGAGGATGAATGATGATTTCATCTGAAAAAGACAAACACAATGAATCTCCCTCCCTATCTGTGGCTTTCGAGAAATCCTATTGGTCGTTCCAATGGCAGCTGTTCAGGAATTTTGCGTGTAGGAATACGGTGCATGTGTTAAAGCCTTATCCAGAGTTGTTAAAAGGTCCAGGAATTGTAAATAAATCCAATTCCGGTCCTGGAGAGAAAATCAGCAAGCATAGATGAGTTCTGGACCGAAAATAACCTTTTTATCTTTAATATATTTCAATTCGGTCCCGGAACCTTTTTTCCAGATTTATATCTAATACTAGCTGATTGCCCGGCGTTGCCCGTGCTTTTTTTTATCCCAATCTTGTATTAGACAGGAAAATAATGAATTCTAACTATAGTGTAAAATGAACTTGGAGTTGCACGGCATTGGGAGTGTCACTATTCATCTTAGCAACTATGGATTCCACACTAATTTCGATTATTTTTACATGTCAATACCTTTCCACCCCCCTAGAGGTGCCAGGGGTGTCTTACCCCCACAGTATTTCTTTCCAGATTGTAAGTGATACGTGTACCAAATTTGGTTGAAATTGCTCCAGGATAGTAATATCGTTCCTTCTGTGTAGGCAACCAACTTCGCCGTGATGTGTAGCAGGAAGCATAACTTGCAGGATATGACACGGAAGTGCATCGCAACAGAATGATATTTTATGTCCCCTTCCCATCCCCACTCCTAGGGGTGCCAGGGGTGTCTTACCCCCACAGTATTTCTTTCCAGGTTGCAAGTGATACGTGTATCAAGTTTGGTTGAAATTGGTACGGGCGTTCGAGAGTTATGCCAGAACAAACAAATATACACACACACACACACACACACACATACATGCATTTTTATATATATAGATAATAATATAAGAAATATGGTCCAGGTTCGGTATTGAATTGAAACAATACGCAACTTTGACCGAATTTGAATTTAAATTTGTGCGGGGAAAAAATTTTCTGCTCCTTTTACGGAACCCAATAGAACCCACATATTAGTTTCTGGACCTCTAACAACCTTCAACCCTATCCTCAACACTCAACGTAGCTACTATATTAAGTATTGGAACTTTTATTATGAACGGTAATTCCCATACCTAAAAAACAGAACCCGGTTTCTGTGAATGACTTGCGACCCATCAGCATTCTGCCGGTGCTTTCAAAAATCATCGAAAAAATTGCAAATGATCAAATTCGAAAGCATATCGACAAACTTCATATCCTTCCCCGGCAGCAATCCGGTTTTCGCCCTCACCATAGCACACAAACGGCGCTCTTAAAAGTAACCGACGACATTTTTAAATCGATGGATCAATCTAACGTAACGCTACTGGTGTTGCTCGACGTTAGCAAGGCCTTTGACACTATACCGCATAAGCTCCTTCTGGCCAAACTTCATTATTATAAATTCTCGCCGACTGCACTTAAATGGTTCGAAACTTATCTTATCGGAAGAAAACAGCGGGTTAAGACAGGGGAGCTATCTTTTCCACTTCAGGTACGAGCTGGGGTGCCTCAGGGCTCGATCCTTGGTCGGCTGCTATTCACGCTCTCGGCCGCTGATTTAGTCAAGTCTGTGAAAATATGCAACGTTCACTGTTATGCTGACGACACTCAATTGTATATATCCACATCCATATCAAAATTGCAGGACGCGGTCGCACTTTTAAACCAAGATTTGAAGAACATAAGCGATTGGTGCGCTTCAAATGGGTTAGTAATAAATTCAAACAAATCAATATTTACAATTATCGGAACAGGCAGTCTCTTGAAACATATTGACATCAATGAATGCGAAATAATTCTTCACACACAGCGTATTAAATTTTCTGAAACAGTAAAAAACCTAGCACTGATCATGAACCAGCGGCTCGATTGGTCTGAGCAGGTGATACAACAATGTGGCAAGGCGTATTCGATATTAAAAAGCCTCTATCTTCTGGTAGACTTTCTCTCTCCTAAGATAAAATTAAACCTAGTGCAGTCTCTTATCTTCCCCCTATTTGACTATTGTGATGTCGTTTACGGGCTAAGAATAACAAAAAAGCTTGCAATAAAAATACAGAAAGTTCAAAACGCATGCATTAGATATGTATATAGAACAAAAAAGTGTGAACATATTCTCCCTGTGCTTAATGAGCACGGAATCCTCTCCATGGCACGACGGAGAAAGCTGCACTTGTTTTGTACACTGCACAACATAATTAATAGCAAGAGCCCAAACTACCTCTTTTCGAAATTCAACTTCAGAAGCAAAATCCACTCGCATTCAACCAGAAACGCTGCCAGTTTCAGCTTACCTCGTTGCAGAACTTCAGCTTATCAGGCCTCTTTCAGCTACGCAGCACCCAAAGCCTGGAATGCACTACCAAACCTAACCAGAAATCAAAACTTCAGACGTTTTCGCGATATGCTCCGTGAATCACTGATCAACGATCAGAAGCAGGGTAAATGAACTTATGAATAATGATAAATACTGTGAGTTTGCCAGAATTTATTTTTTTCTTACTATCAACTTTCTCGACTTCAGTTACTTTATTATCTTATTCACTGCCAATATTGTTCCAATGTATATGATTTTATTCCTATTGTATTTTATTGTACTTTCTTGATCAATTTCTTTGTAATCTGAATTTCATTTTAATTTTTAGTTTTTATCTGTTCTATTGTATGAGATTTTATTCAATTTGTATTTTATTGTACTTTTTTGTTCATTTTCTTTGTAATCTTGAATTTTATTTTATTTTAATTTTTAATATGTACTTTTTGGGGTTAGGTGGTAGACCAGCAACAGCTGATCCTCGCCCAGCAATAAAGTCAATTCAATTCAATTCAATTCAATTCAATTCAACTGCATAGCTGCGACCAATACATCCATGGGCATAACAACACCAGGACACACAGGAAAGGAACTACGTATTTTTCAAATGTCACGTGGCTTTGTTTACATTATATTTGTTCTTGTAGAATAGTTACTTTTGGCTCATCTTTTCATCTTCAAAATAGTTATTTCTTACGAAAAAGCTACAAATGGATGTCGTAGATAAAGAAGATACTTGTTACTATTGTTCCCCATTCCTCAAGCATGACTGCCATTTGCTTGAAAAATCTTCGTTCCAATATTTGCATCCTGCTTTGTATTCATCCTTCAGCCATAGTTAAAAATCTTCATTCCCAGACATGACTTGTGAAATATACACAATCGTTTTTGAAAAGACTGTACATTTACCACTCGTCTTGAAACACTTTGAACAGAACTTACAACGACGTTCATTCGAAAGTGTACAGGGGAGTATGAGGTCATAAACAGGTGGGGAAGTGGAACTGAAAGAATAGTTGATTATCTAGACGTTCGGAAACATATATACAGCCTGGGAAAGTGTAATGTAATAATTGGTTTTCCGAGGAAAGATTGTCACGGACTTAAATAAGGGTAAAATCTGGATCGCCTGATAACCCTGGCCCCTCAGGGAGGATTTTGTGACTTAAATTTTTGGATAATCAATGGTAACAATAATCCTCGAACACCCGTTCTCAGTCTTACGTACAACTAAACCTTGACACTGACGATCACTCACGTACAAGTTTTGGGGTAGTTTCTCCCGTGTCAAATATCGGTATTTCAGTAAACTATCAAAGCTATAAACATACATTTAAGTGGACTGTTAGACATGCCAAATAGACTTCAAGGTAACAATAAGTTGACTCGATTGACTTGTGTGGCTGTGAGAGAGAATATTCAATCTAAGGCAGGCCTTGGTAACTAACCCTATTGGTAGAATAGCGCTCTCGTATGCACGCGGGAACACAGAGCGTTGTAGGAGGGGCGGAAAGGAGGGACAAAGGAGGAATCGAGGCAGGCTGGCAGCTCGTAATGCACAGTGTTCGCGGATCCGCAAAAGTGCAACCGAATTACCCATGCCTAATCCGTCACCTGAGAAAGTAGTACATATGAAGATTTAAAGCGAAAGAACTTGGAAGTAGTACTCTGACAGGATTAATTATTTTAATTACCCCGTCCGTCTCCTCATTATAAAACTTAATTTCCTTACATCTTATTAAAGTTATACATTTAACCAAGAAGTTAATTCAAAAAATTCAATCCACTCTTTGTAGCTCGCCACCTGTCTTCAAATACAAGAAGTGGTGTCATCTCTTGAGCAGTTTGGCGATCTCTGTGCAGGTCCAACTTGTCAATATGCGCAGACACAGTTTCTGATTATGTCGTGGCTTGTTAGAGACCTGAAAAGAAACTTGTCTTTCCCTTCGAATTTCTTCCAACAGTAAAGAACATTTTGAGTTCATTAAGACGAAACGAGTTAATTTGCCTAATTTTCTATATTATTTCACATTGTGTCGAAAACCTGCACGCCAGGGCATGATGCTCTCTATTGTTTGTGTGGGTTTTACGATGAAGTTTTAATATTGACGTGACAGGAAAGACGAATGAAACGCTTGTCAGCTGTTTCTCGTGACGTGTCTCACTCAATCCACTTTTCTTTTTCATTTTTTCGGGTAGTTTCCCTGGAACACACACAGAGTGCAGCACGTATTAAAAGAAGAAGAAAAAACGTTTCTTCTGTGTTCAAGCTTGAGTTCTTCTGTGTGTGTGCTTAATGTAAATGTATGTGCGTGCATGTGTTTGCTCTCTCTCTCTCTCTCTCTCCTTCTATCGGTGCGTGTGTGCGTATGTGTGTGTGTGGTCTAGGAGACTAATTGAAGGTTCACGGTTAGCAATTACAGGGTCCGCACGCCAGCTCTCAACAGCCAGCAGAAAAAAGAGGGGAAGTAGAGTTGTAAACTCGTTCTTCGCCTCACTGCATTTTGCTGCTTTGATCAAAGTTCTCGCCCCATCTGCGTAGTTTAAATAACATCTTCATTTGACCATTAAAAAATGGTGTTTGTTTTGCATGCTGAATCTAGCTTTCATTTCATAGAAATGATGCGTCAATTTTTTTGTTCATCCCCTCCCTTAGTAGAATTTTCAACGGTGTTTATTTATCTGTTGAGATATTTTGTATAGTGTGTCGTGCTGCAGTTTGTTTTTGTACTTCGGTTAGGTGTTATGAGGAGAACATCGTATGCTGCAGTTTGTCATTTGTCATTTTATTTCGGTACGTTCAAGGGTCGGGGGGATTCACCCCTTCTCAAACTTTCAGGTAAGGGTTTTAGTTTTAGGTAAGTAGATTCTTCCTGGTGTACTTTGAAAACTTCAAAATGGCCAAATAAATGTCAACTCCGATGTGATGTATAAAGCGAATGCAGGATTTACACTATAAAAACAGGAATCTTGTGAAACACAGCGTAGGATTGCATCTCTAACAGTTCGGTTTGGTGTTGGACACGTCCAGCTGCTAACACTTCGTGAAAATCAGGTTCTCAAGCATGCTGAAAGCACCAAACTTAACTTTCCTGGCCTACTTACATGCATTATTTACAAAATTACAATTCTAATCATGCCTCCGTACTTAGGTTGAAGGAGGCAAGGTTTAGAGCTGTTAGAGAGTGACCACAAAAAAGAACCTTCGGGCAAAAGCCCTCGCGCATCTTCCCCTCCATCCGTTCAGCTCGACCAAAGGAAAGCCTGCTTCACTTTACCCCTCCCCTACAAGCGCAAGTACAATGCATGGGGCACACGGTTCATGCAGCGGCTTTGATTTCTCACCAGAACAGGCGAGAAAGGATTTTCTCTTATCGCTGGTGAGCCCAGAACGAAATATCATCTTTCCAAGTGGTTCCAAGCTTGAGCTGCAAGTCAAGCGGCTCCAACTCAAGAAACACCCAACCGTTTAAAATTCAAATGTAGAGGCTGCACTTGGGGCAGTCCCCTCTCAGCGGCTTTGATTTCTCAACGCCATGGCCAGAAAGGATTTTCTCTTACAGTTGTTAAACCCCGAACCATCTTTCCAGGTGGTTGCCAGCTTGGGCTGCAAGTCCCAATCTTCAGGAGAACCTCTCGCGGCCCGGCGGTTTAGAAACACTGCACTGTGGCAACCCATTATCGCTCCGTGTTAGCAGCTGCGTGTGCCTCTCCCTCGACCGTTGACGGGTCTCCCTTATCGCACAACGCTAGGACAACCTTGCATTCTGACGTCAGGCAAGGAATGCTTAAGTTGTTAGGTTAGGACTGTTGGGTTTGGTTATTTTAGCATAAATACACTGCAAATGTATTATTTATGTTAAGAGAACTAAACCTAGCTAGCCTAACAATAAAAGCATTTACCGGTGACGTCCGATAAGGCAGAACTTACGTTGACAGGCGGAAAGAAACTGCGCCCATACAAAAAGAGAAACATAACGTTCCTTTGAAGTGCATTTATTTAAAAACGACCAAAGGATATGAAGAAAAAGGAGAGAGCGGATAAGGGTAGTCCGCCAGAACTACTTTTGTAAAAAACATCCTTTTAAAAATGATATTATTTGCATTTAAATTTCGATATTAGTAACTAGCTTACTTCGATTCGTTTTCAAAAATGGAGACATTCATGCGGTGAAGTAAATAGCGCCATCTATGAGTCGCTGTAGAAGTTTGTTCCTGTCGGGAGTCTCCCCTACCTTTGCTCTTAGGGGAGATGCTTCCCATCGCAAGAGGCTGTTAGCTCGGTTCCTCCCGATTACAGTTGATAAGGTAATTGCTGGAACTAAACTCACGGAGTACAGGAAGCGCTGATGGGGGATACGCAGGGGGGTTGAAGACGAAGGGAGAGATGGAAGGGAACTTTGGGTTTTCGGGGGTGAGGCGGGGCAAAAACAAAACACCGTCGGTGAATCAGCCCCGGAAGCTGTCAAACCGCGTGGATGAGAGATGCGTTCGTCATCCGTGCGACCCTGTCTCTCTTGGTGTGTCTGGTTCGGGGATGCTGGCAAGCCATCATCACATGTACAGAACCGTGTCTTTGGCTTCCGGGTGTTTTCAGAGAAGCTCCTCCATCCCTGGAGTGTATGACAGTGGCGTGCTCAGGATATTCTAAATGTGTGTGTGTGTGGGGGGGGGGGGGGTTCTGTCATATTTTAACAGTCTGCCACATTATACAGCAGTTAATCAGCATTTTACAGGGACTATCTAGTGTACTAAAATTATGGTCTAGAAACTATTTCCTACACATTTATAAATCGGAATACAACCACGACAGTCAGACCACCCCTAATACAATTTCGCTGCGATTTAAAAATATTTATTGATTGATCGATTTAGTTTATTGCATGGAGCACTTCTGGGTAATCGCGACAAGGGGGATGAATGGTGCTAGGACGAAGTGGACGAAGAGACAGTCATGCACATAATATGGACGACGCGACAAAAACCCTACGAAGGATTATACTGGCTGTGGATCCTGGCGCCAGAGCCTCGTTGGCCTACAATATTGCAGTTACCGAGGTGGAAGTGAGGTTCACGTTTGGGTGCTTTCACCCCTTACCAGTGGCGGTGATTGGGTTCCAAAACCAGGGGGGCAAGATGCCAAAGCTGGGGGGCAAAGACAGTATTTGTATGTAAGGTTTAGCATAGTGCGAGGGCAAAAGTGGCGAAAAGTGTGTGTGGGGGGGGTAAGTGCCCCTGCTTACCCCCGATTTATTTACTTCTCTTTTCTGTCACTTTTGCCTCACCGTGAAGATAAGGATGAATGGTGATAAAGTGAATTGTAGTCACCGGCAAGAAAAAATGGGACCTGATGCTCGCTTCCATGGAAGGTGTTACGTGTGTTGCATAACTTTAGGGCGGTGGTAAAAGTTGCCATTGAAAATTTGCTGTTAAAATCTACGTAGAGTTAGGCAACACACACAACACCTTGCAGAGAAGCGAGTATTTCTGGATTTACGTGCCCCATTATTATTGCCGGCGACTGTACAAAGCGACAATCACAATCATATAGGAACGCCACAACACGAGCCCCACAAAGGATTGCACTAGCTACGAGTCCAGACGCCAGTGCCTCGCTAGTCTGCAAATGCAGTAGAGGGTGGAAGAGAGGTTGACATTTAAGTGTCTTCAGGAAGGGTAACCTCATACTTAGAAATGAAATTTCTTAGGTGTAAAAATAAAAATAATCTGTCGCATGATACTGAAAGCAACATCATGTTTGAGAAATCATAATTATGTTGTGAATGTCAACGGTAGGATTAAGAACCCTTTGGGCACTTAAGATGTACGTCGCTGCCCTGACAGTGTGCCATATCCGCCCCCACTCAGGTTTCTGAGAACAGATGCCTCTGCGATTCTTACGAGGAAAAATGTTGTAAGATCAGCACTTGCTGTCCTTGGTTGCGTCTTGGAAACTCTTCATGGTATTTTCTAGCTACCCATTGCGTTTCAGCTGGCAACCATCCTGTTTTCGGAGAAACTGTCTGATTTCTTTTGGAACATTGTTAAATAGAAAAGAAACAACACCTGGGCCCACTACCCATACACAGGGTGTGCAAAAAAAAAGTACCCAATTTTCAGATTCTACAGAAAAAAGTTGAGCAAATAGCAGAAATAAGAAAAAACCAGCGTTGGCCAACAACAATACAAAGAAGCCTTATTGATGAATTTGGTTATTTTGCCTCGCTATTCTGTCACTTTTGGCCTGTCGCAACGATGAGGATGAATGGTGATAAGATGAAATTGATGAAAGGTCAATCAAAAACACACATAGTTAAGACATAAGTCCAACAAAGGATTATACTTGCTGAGAGTCCAGACCCCACAGCCTCATTACTGTCTGCACAACACAGTCCATGGAAGGAGGTTGATATCGTAATAATCCTCAAAATTGAAAATATATTAGATTAAAAACTGCTCCAAATCCCAGAGAGTAGCTATCATTTTCCAGACAGGAACTTGACTATCAGGAATGCAGTGTCAGACATTACCTAAGCTCTTCCTGGTCACCAAAGGCGTAACCATGTAAACAGGTGAAACCAGGAAGAGGATACAGGTAACTGACTCTGCATTTGCTTAGTAAAATCAATCATAATAAATATCTGGGAGGAGAGAGGTCATCAGTGAGTTTTAGAGCGAACATTCAGAGGGGCTGAACTACGTTGGAGCAAGTTGCAAGTCAGACTCACGACGTACCGTACAGTCACAATCATAATTATTGACCGTGGGAAGTCCCATCTCCAGGCAGAGACAGGTATACCTTTCCATTTACTATGTTGATCCAATCTTAGGGCGTATAAAACTCAAGTGTTGTGTTTTGCCATTTATGTGTACATTTATCACCTCTCGCGCCTTACCATCAAGCTTACCATGAATAGCGAGTTGCTCCACATACCGAAGGGTGTGTTACGCGGTGGAGGTGCGGGGCATCGTTCCCAGTACCTCTCGCCTTACACCATAAAGAAAGACTTGTGGGAAGAAACCGGTGTTACATGAAATTTTAAGAACAACTATTTTTTAAAAAATTCAGAAGAAAAGTGCCTATATTTTATAAAAAGCCGTCCCGAGTTCGATACCCGATCAAGACAAAATGTTTCGGATACCATTTTAAAACTGTAGGTCCAGCCACGAATAGCCTATTTGAACTTAAACATGACTAAAATAAACATTTGATAAGCTTTATCCTGTGCGTTTTTGCACATTTAGCAATGTACGTACAAAGTCTACATTAAAATATAACCGGACAGTCTCTCCTTTAGCATATCTGAATAAGTCGAACGTTGCAACGTCATCATTGGTAGCTCACAGACCACAGCACGATATCAGCATCACAGTCGCAAAACGTGCCTTAAATAAGCGGAAAATTGACTAGTATTTGTAGTGTGTATGTGGAGAAAGTGTAAAAACACACATTTGTGAAATTAATGCTGGTTTTGTGTTGTGATTCATACCTACCACTGATGACGTTGCTTCAGAAAATATAATCTCTGCACAGGCCTTGTATGTAAGAAGGTGTTGGTTTAACTCTGCATTCGAATACTTTCGTACTTTCGGTATCCACTTTGCATGTATATTTCTTACTTCTCCTTAACGTTGCTGTACCTTCGTAATGGAAAGCTATACTACGTCATAAACAAATATTAATGAAATTTTATAATATTTTTAAAAGTGTAAGTGAAAGATAAGTGACATATGAAAGAAAAAGGTTGTTCCTTTTCGTTTCATGATCTAGCGTGAAGATTTTGATCGTAATGGCGGAATGTATCCTAAGATAAATAATTGATTTCTTGCTTTCTTTCTCTCGTTGGACGCGCTATCTTGTGGCAAGTGAAATAAGTTTATCATCCACTTGGTAAATCAGAATGATAATGCAGCGGAGTGGGAAACATTACTTGGAAAACATCTGGTGCATAAATCTCACGTCCTTTCGTTCGGCATTGCCGGTGGCGCTTCCAAGCGGCGGGCTTGAAAAGCCAGAGTCTTAATTAATCCGATACCGGGAGAGATAGAGAAATTATTTCACTTCCAGGAGAGACGGGAAATAAAAGAAAAATCCTTCTCCTCCCATCTCACCGCCCGAGGAGGATTCGAGTTAAGACGTAAAACTTTGGGGAACTCCCAATGTCATGCAAGAACCGAACAAGGAAGCAGGGTTGCCAGCTGTACGTTCTTTTACGCAAAAAATGTCAAGTTTGTAGTAAAGGTCACTGTATGCACAGCGACTAGACAGCGGTGAACCTACAGCTTGACATCGGAAATACCGCAACGTAAGCTAGTTTTACGGTTTCGAATCCTGGTCCATGGCTTCACAAGAGCAACATTAATCACTTTCTTCTTGGCATTAGCTGTTCTGTGACAGACAGAGAAATATAGTCAAAATTAGGCCATCGCTAGTGAAGTCTGGACAATACGTTCATAAGGAGCTGGTCAAATCCCAGGTTTTCTCAGCTTGCTTGGTTTTATCCTTGGAAATTATCTTCCCTAATTTCTTTTCCTATCTTTAAATTGTTAGCGGGCATAAATAGTGTATAATTCTACTCCTAGTAATATTTTTCCCGTATATTTTCATGCATATGTACTCGTCTAAATTTAATGTCTATGATCTTTATTTTCAAAAATGTATATCATATTTAGTAACTTGTTTATAAAATACAGGAATACAGAAAATTATAGTAATGTCTGGGCCTAGTAATCAAGAGGTTACAGGTTCGTTACCCGGTGGAGACACACGGTAGTTTGGACTTCGGATTCCACATTAAACTGTAGATCCAGTTCTGATTAAGCTATCTGTGCGTAAAGGGAACTTTAAGGGAAAATCTGAAAGTTAGACATGTACAGGGTGTACACAAATGAATGGTGCGGTTATAAATGTCAATAAAAGTTTT
>NC_139248.1:16705902-16855833 GCF_977018435.1 Lepisma saccharinum | reverse complement strand
TGAATAGATAGAATAGATAATAGAACAGACTCATAGGCTCTGTCCGAAAGGTACAAAGTACAGACTTGCTTGAAGTATGGTCTTGACGGAAGTGGCGTCACCTAGTACAGTTCGAAAGCGCCAAGATCAGGGGCCTTCCTTGTCGCACAACAGTCTTGCTACCTTGTGTTCTGTAGTCAGACGAGGAATGCCTACAAGGTTAGGTTAGGTTAGGTTCCATTAGCATAAATACAATCAAAATAATATTATTTAGGCTAAGAGAACTAAGCATAGCTAGCCTAACCTAAGAACGTAATCATTTAGCCTAAAATTAAAAAAAAACTTCCTTCCGTGACGTCAGAACACAAGCTTGCTCAAGTATTGTGCAAAAAGTAAGACCCCTAAGATCAGAAGTACGCAAGTCCACAGCTCGCAGTACAGATGGTTGCTGACTAGGTCACGTCATTTCCTCACTCGTTGTTCATTTGTTCAAAATCGAATCACGGAGGTATAAAGACAGCAAGTTGTTGGTTAAAGTTCTTCTAATGTGTGGAAATGTATGTGTACGAACATTTGAAAATGCTATGTGATTTCTATGGTGAAAAGCAAGTGTTAAAAACGCGGGGGAAATAACGTGTCCTCAGTTTTATCTACTGCTCGTATTTGGCGCTGCAGTCGAAGTTCAATTCGAAAGACTTTCACTTCCAGTCCAAGACTTGGAAGACCGCACTCAAGGACCATACTCGGAGGATGCTCGCTTCAAGCACCTTTCGGACAATGCCAATCTTTGTTTAATATTTGTACCAATTGCCGTTCTCTTTTAAATTTCGGAGTTGGCAACTGTGTGAGGACCTCCAACGAAGTTCTCCCATGGTCTACTCTTCCCCGCAGGCGTCAGGCTGCGCGTGCGCAAAGGGTGGACGTCGTCTTCCAAGGAGATGTTTATTTGGCATGTCACTTCGGGTGGCCAGCCTCTCCCCTGTGTCCATTTGACATGGTAATTTATTTGCAGAAAATTGTCCTTCGTGAATCAAAACTGGCGTGTTTTTTTAAGCTTTGAGACAAAGAAGGAAACTTGGGCGATGTCCTCACCCCCCCCCCCCACACACCCCAGGTTTGTCTGCGCCCTCCAAAAGTCGTTTTTGAATGAACCATTCATACGAACGAACCATTATTTCCAATAGAACAGTTCATATCTAAGAACCGTTCATTACAAGAAACTGCTCACTCAGAAGAGAGATTCATTCAAACAGTTCAACGTGGTCATTTTGTGTGCAATAAATCGTCCCGAGGCCATTATATGAAAGTAGCCGACCTCTGCGGAGTGGTTATCACAGGACTTTACGGCCCCAGGAGTCCCGGGTTCGAATCCTGGCCTGGTCATTGGTGTTCCTTGAGAGTCCCACGCAGCACACAAATGTCCAAAAGACATCCATTGGATATCCCGTGGATATTTGTGTCGGATGTTCTGGATATCCAGGAATATCAAGAAATGGATAGATATGTTTTGGATATCCAATTTTGGACAAGATCTAGATATGTTTCTTTAGTTTTATCTGCCATGACTGCACAGAATAATAACAATCTTGAGTACAATATTTAGGGTCGCCAATTTTGTCTTCACAACATGTTCAACAAATTGCAAATCCAAGACAAAATAAAATTTAAAAGTATCTAACTACCATTGCGCAAACTTCTCACCACGCATCAGAAGATTGTCCTTTTTTTTCAATCCTGGCTGTAGGCGCCAAATTATTGAAGCAAACCTTTTACTTGAACTTCAACGAAGGATCATAGTATTCACTTTACGAAATAGCAATTAGGATTTTGATAAATTCAATTAAACTCGGACATCACTATTTTAAAATGTCCATATATTTTATCACTTATTGACCTACTGTGTTTTGTTTCTTTTTCGTTGCTATGGTCAAAAATAATAGAGAAATGTATACATCGTAATTTTACATTATGAAGAATGTGATTATAATTAATTATACATCATATTAATGCAACAACGTTTTCCAAAATATAACAAAACAGAAATTGATAACATAGATATATATCATCGTGCGTATTAAGCACAAAATTAAACCAAACATAATAAATGAAATAAACGAACATCTTTGGGTCAGTCACAATATGTTTTGGATATCCAGAATTGGACAATGTTTCTAACAGTCAGTTCCATACATGTTTCGGCTATGTACTAGATATCTAGAATTGGTCTACTTTCAGATATCCAGAACTTCTGGATATCTCATAGACATCCAATGGATATCCAGAATTGGATATCCAGAAATGGATATCCATAATATCTTTGGATCTGATCTGGACATTTTGGATATCCAATGGATATCTCTTGGAGATTTGTGCTATATGTGGTGTTCCTTCATAAATTTCATCACGTCATCACTCATCGTCATCTTCGTGATTAGCGAAAAGTGGCAGAAAAGCGACGAAAAATAACCATTCAATCATTTAAGGATGTTTAGTGATATTGAATTTTCTTTTGCCGGAGAATGTCGTAAGTTTTAGGCTTTCAGAGGGAAAGAAACCATTGTTTTTCCCTGGTGCCACTGTGTGGAGGAAATGCCATTTTAAAAATGACAAAAATGGCGTTTTGTAGCTCAGTGTTGCAGCCTTGAGGTCGTTTTGTAAAGAACAGTTGATACTTATGTAAATTTGAGCTGTATATAGCCTGTCCTACAAGTTTTGTCGTGGTTTTAAGCTTACAATTTGACTCTCCCTCGTATTTAAAAAAATACAGACAAATGTTTAAAATGTATAGATTTGAACAAAGAAGCCAAACTAATCATGCAATTCATGGTCATGCATGAATCTTACTTCTTTCGTGTATACCTTCTGGATATATTTCCACATTCACAAAGCAACTTTAAGTTCTCATACAAAACAATACCCTTTCGCCTTTTCTCCAGTATTTTCTCTAGCTCTTGTGCGAGTCTGTTCTACCTTAAGGCTCACCATCGTCAATTTTTAGTAGCTGTTCTGAGCTCTCGTACCTATATTGAGCCATTTTCCCTCTTTCTTACTAAAATTCTAGTCACAGGGTTCTCCTTAATCCTCCACTTCGCATTTTATAGCACTGTTCTTTCCTTACCGATGTTTCTCTGCCGTTTTTTGCTGGCTATGAAATCGAATGGAAAGAAAAGGGGGTGGTAGATGTAACAAAAGATATCGATGACAAAAAAGCAACGATGTTGCTCGGCGTTCTCAACGCCATCTACATTCCACTATCATTTCCCTAGCGTATCATCCGTCTAGCTTTTATTCCCCTTCATTTCTTCTGAATTTGCTTTTAGCTCTCGTTTTTCCGGTCTTTCCTCACAATCCTGTCAGCTTTTTCTCTTCTCCCCCCTCGTCCAACATAAGGTTCTTCCTTGAGGAACGAAAAATAAAACTGCGGGGTTTCTTCGCCTGAATCTTCGTACAGAAAACGTCCCAGAAAAAAAGAACTTGTAGTCTTGTTGACATGTGCAAGAAGGTTGAATTTTGAGCCTTATACAATTCAAGTTGCATTTCTCATCCAGCAAAGTTTATGTAGTGTATCAGACATTGAAAGGAACAAGACTACCAAATTTGCCTCAGGGAGCATTGTACGTAAGTTTCTAGTACTTTAGCAGCACGCCAACAGATGTCTCTCATAGCTTTACACAGACAATTATAATTGCTAACATGGAGCACAACTCGTATTCAGCATTGAAATATTTCACTAATCACGTGTTAGTCTTTCAAATTTACTTGTACAAGTTGACATATTTCGACAACTTTATTTAAAAAACCGTTTTCAGATTGTTTTTTTTTCCAAATTGTAGTCATATTCAAGTCAGTATTTTGTCACTTAAAGTATAATGAATCTATCATCTAATAATTTTTATTTTTCCCTTTTCTTTCTTTCTTTTCTTGTTCGATGACACTTTGGGACTAAGTCCCCAACCCCTGAAAGAATTAATAGTCCTTATTGTTATATCCTTTATTTTCCCGGGTTCGAATCCCGAGTGTTCTTTGTGAGTGTCAATTACACAATTTCTTCATATAATTACTCATCTTCATCTTCGCGATTAGTGGCAGAAAAGCGAAGTAAAATAAACCAAAATCAATCCGCCAGTTACATTCTTTGCGACACACTTTTGCCTCCTTAGGATAATCGCGAAAATTAACCGGATAATGACTTTATGAAATTGTCAAGATACACTTATGTCCAGCGCGAGTCTCTAACCCGGAATCGTTGGTGACGTCATCGCTTAGTAGAACACTCAACGCCCTCGGTCACGGAGGGATCTACAAAATACGCCCGAAAGGATTGTATCGATCACAAATTCTCCCGTTCCTCCTCTGCTAAACAAACTATAGAAAGATCCGAGAGAAAGCAATACAGTGTCGTTTCTCACAGTCACAACATTCCATTTTCAGAGAGCTAATTGTTTATAATTGTCTCTCCTTAAAGCCCAAGAAGGCGAAAGGATGCTTCTCTAATTAAACCCTCTAATTAATGGCCAGATTAAGAATAGACCTCGCGATAAAACAAAAGAAGGCCAGAAGAGGTAGACAAACAGCGTTCCGGAAGAATTCGAGGGAAAAGTACACAGCTTTGGGTCGCTCGGGGTATTTTCTCACGCTGTACTTGAATGCGTATTCTAAGCTTTAAATCTGTATTTGTACCAAAGATTATATAGCAAGGCTGTTGGGTTATATGACCATGAGCTAGGTGTACGCGTGCTGATGGTTAAATTGCGATTTATGTTGATATTATTTTTATTTATGGCTTCACTTTAGTTGTTCTTAATTAACGTGACTAGTGTTTGTTACGTGGACCCACATAAACTATAGGAAATTCACAAACCATATTTTGATTTCTTGTATTAGAACAAGACAAGATGTCTCATAGAAGAAGGATGAAAGAAAGAATAAATATTTTACCGATTCTATTACATTATGTTTAATGTTTATAAAGAGATTGACAGGTTTGGCTACACACACATATAAAGCGTAGCGCAAAAGTCATCATCCTATTTGAACTGACCTTTATTTTGACATCTTGTTGTTTATATCACTAGTGTTTTGTCAGTTAAATGGAAGGTACTCACGAAATTCATTGTGTGCGAAAATGAATAAGTATACCCCACAAGAACGTGGAAAAATTGTGACAATTTTGCGTGATACTTTCCCGGGCAGAGTAATATCCCGTTTTCGTGATTTGCCATGTCCCCCCAATTTGACCGCTCCAGATTTTTTCCTTCGGGGATGTTTGAAGTCATTGGTTTATGTGAATAAGCCAGAGAAGTTACAGCAACTAAAGAGTAACATTCAGCATGAAATTGAAAACATTTCCCGGCAGATTTCCAACACCATGGAAAACGCAATAAAAAAGAGCCCAAATTTGCATCAGTTCCAATGGTGGTCATTTATTGGATGTTATCTTTAAAAATTGAGGACTTGCGCCACCTTGTGGCAACAGGCAAGCACTGAAAGAGTTGCCGATACTTTTCTGTACTGGAGGCAACCTCTGCAAAGATCAGCGGCCGCTTTTTTTTGTCAGCATTGTTGTTATGAATTTATTTTCTTATTTTGTTTCTTCAAGTGGTCTGTTCGTGGTTTTTGATAATTGCCTAGAGCTTAATGTGAGTTATATGTTTTTTTTTATTTTTGCATTGTTGATAAACGGTTTGTTTTCCGCCTACTTGTTCTTCCTTACACTGGAGGAAAATTTCAGCTGCTTTTAAGGTATCACCAGGTCGTGCTCGGGAAATTATTTAATGCGAGTTGTAACGTGAAGGATAGTTTTATTCTAAATACGTTCTATGTATTTGTTTCACGTAACATGTCTAGTAAACGTACCATTTCAAGCTTTTTCAAAAACTGTTAGGAAGAGGCCCAATGTTCACGAAGAAATTTTACAGTTCGTTGTTGGGGATAGTGCGGCAGAAGAGATTTTAAAGATGACACAGTTGCTGTGCTCTTCGAGTTTTGTCTTGTGTTTACATTGAAAAGGTTAAAAAATTGTGTTTTTAAGGTCAGGATGATTTTATTTTGTATTTCAGTACATAGTTCAATAAGACTGCAACGTGTATCTGATACGATACTGTACGACCACTTTCTTGGAGTATAAGACTTAATACATATCATCATGGACGTCCATGGGGTAGGACAGCATCCCTGGAAAATGAATGCCAATCTAAAGTTATATATTTCACACATATATTTTAATTTCAGTCAGTAATTTATGTTAATCAGTGGCGGCGATTAGGGATGCAGTTGCCCCCGCTTTTTGGTATTTTTGCCCATGCACTATGCTAAACCTTATCTACCAAGGGAAAGTAAACTGTCCTCAAACCCCCCCCCCCCCCATTTTTGAAAGGTTGCATGCGTGTTTCATGTTTTCCTTATTTTCAGGATCACACCTCCTAAATTTCTTTCCGCACCCCCTCAGCACCACTAGATGAATAATCCTGGTGCCGCCGCTGGAGTTAGGTAACACACACGCACAACGCCTTGCAGGGAAGCTTCAGGATCTAGCTGTCCCATTTCTATTGCAACTTTAAGGTGGAGTTAAACCCACGTCACACAAAAACTCCCGACAACAAAAAGAGTGCTCAATGAACCCACCTGCATGTAACCAACTTTAGTAATGATCTTCCCAGAACTGGCACGTCATCAGATACCAGCGCGAACGATGCAACACCTCTTAAATATAGGGTGTTCTGTATAGGACGCCGAATTAGAAAATTAAACAAAAATAGGGAAAATATGAAAATAGTTACATTTCACATATATGTAAGCAGTAACATCTTCCATTTACGTATGAAAGACAAAGTCAGGCACATGTCTACCCCTACTGAGTCTGCATGCATTTATACGCTCCACAAAATTATTGATAACCCTTTCGCAGATGTCTGTCCCGATGCCTCCAATCACCCGTATGATTTCCGCCTTCAGTTCCAAAGGGTTCGTGGTTTGTTAGCGCACACCTGTGATTTCACAAACCTCCATAAGAAGAAATTACAGGGTGTAAGATCACATGACCTTGCCGGCCATTCCTGGTCACCGTGCAAAGAGATCACTCGTTGCGGGAATTTTTCATGGGAGTAAAGCAAGGGCTCATTTGACGAGTCAAAACAATTGGGGCTACATTAATCGCATGACAACAGATACCAACATTGGTAAGAACGGGTCTGCCAAGCTCGAAACAAGACAACAGCACTCGATTCAAATTCGGCGTCCTTAACGGAACACCCTTTAGTATCCATATTATCAGCGATCTAAAATAAGGTTGTGCGACTTTAGACACACCCTACACTTTTCGAATTAGTGAAATAGAATATCATAGTATGTGTAAATAGAGGCACTTCCTCTTTTGTGAAAGTTATGTTTTTGATTTAAACAAAAGGAAAGTAGCGGCTAAGATATAGGCAATAACATCCTAAGTAGTTCGCAAACGAACCAATCTTCCTCTTTCCCATGGTTAGTTACATTTGAATAGTATTGATTTTAAATGCCTGTCAAAATGAACCAAGTGGAGAAATGAATTTAACAAAAGAGGAAGTGCCTCTATTTACACATACTATGATATTCTATTTCACTAATTCGAAAAGTGTAGGGTGTGTCTAAAGTCGCACAACCTTATTTTAGATCGCTGATAATATGGATACTAAAGGGTGTTCCGTTAAGGACGCCGAATTTGAATCGAGTGCTGTTGTCTTGTTTCGAGCTTGGCAGACCCGTTCTTACCAATGTTGGTATCTGTTGTCATGCCGATTAATGTAGCCCCAATTGTTTTGACTCGTCAAATGAGCCCCTTGCTTTACTCCCATGAAAAATTCCCGCAACGAGTGATCTCTTTGCACGGTGACCAGGAATGGCCGGCAAGGTCATGTGATCTTACACCCTGTAATTTCTTCTTATGGAGGTTTGTGAAATCACAGGTGTGCGCTAACAAACCACGAACCCTTTGGAACTGAAGGCGGAAATCATACGGGTGATTGGAGGCATCGGGACAGACATCTGCGAAAGGGTTATCAATAATTTTGTGGAGCGTATAAATGCATGCAGACTCAGTAGGGGTAGACATGTGCCTGACTTTGTCTTTCATACGTAAATGGAAGATGTTACTGCTTACATATATGTGAAATGTAACTATTTTCATATTTTCCCTATTTTTGTTTAATTTTCTAATTCGGCGTCCTATACAGAACACCCTATATTTAAGAGGTGTTGCATCGTTCGCGCTGGTATCTGATGACGTGCCAGTTCTGGGAAGATCATTACTAAAGTTGGTTACATGCAGGTGGGTTCATTGAGCACTCTTTTTGTTGTCGGGAGTTTTTGTGTGACGTGGGTTTAACTCCACCTTAAAGTTGCAATAGAAATGGGACAGCTAGATCCTGAAGCTTCCCTGCAAGGCGTTGTGCGTGTGTGTTACCTAACTCCAGCGGCGGCACCAGGATTATTCATCTAGTGGTGCTGAGGGGGTGCGGAAAGAAATTTAGGAGGTGTGATCCTGAAAATAAGGAAAACATGAAACACGCATGCAACCTTTCAAAAATGGGGGGGGGGGGGTTTGAGGACAGTTTACTTTCCCTTGGTAGATAAGGTTTAGCATAGTGCGTGGGCAAAAATACCAAAAAGCGGGGGGCAACTGCATCCCTAATCGCCGCCACTGATTAACATAAATTACTGACTGAAATTAAAATATATGTGTGAAATATATAACTTTAGATTGGCATTCATTTTCCAGGGATGCTGTCCTACCCCATGGACGTCCATGATGATATGTATTAAGTCTTATACTCCAAGAAAGTGGTCGTACAGTATCGTATCAGATACACGTTGCAGTCTTATTGAACTATGTACTGAAATACAAAATAAAATCATCCTGCCCTTAAAAACACAATTTTTGAACCTTTTAAATGTAAACACAAGTAAAAATAGAGTAAATTATAGAACAGGAGCGCCATCTGACATTCCAACACAAAGTTGTTTAGAAATAAACTTGAACTGGAAAGCCCCGTGCCTAACATCTATTAATGCCTTTTGACAATAGTAAGTTACTGTTAAGAGAATGTTTTTTTTAAAAAAATTAAGTCATGTGTTATGACATATTAAGGAGGAGGATAGTAGAAGAAGAAAACAAACAAATAAGACAACAGGAAATGGTTTGTGCTATTCGATTTCTGCTTGGCTGCTCGCTTAGTTTTCAAAACGACAACCAGATGGCCTCACCTCCGCCTTATTCTCTTTTTCCTCCATCTCCGTCACTTTTAAAACATGAACTAAAGTCCTGGATCATTGTTATTTTTTTTTCTCTTCTTTGTTGTTCTGAGCTGTAGATCTGAGAAACAAAAAGAAGCTGGTTCATTCTTCTAATCATCCATGGCAGTATTCCGCAGTCATAAGATTAACTTATGTTATTATATAAATAAGGGGCTGGCTGAAGTACGCGTTAACAGACGTGACGATGCATTCTTGTATGGGGCAAGTACAGGGATAAATGTACCAGGGTAAACGTACCAATAATAATATTATTATTATTAGTGGAAGTAGTATCAAGGACGTTCTTATCCTTATAAATTACACAAAAGAGGGATAGAAGTTGGTGCTAAAGCATTTGTGTTGGAACAAACGATTTGAAATATTTTTTTCAAAGACATTCAATTTCACATTAATAATGAAAAACAAGCACACAAACTGTATTTTTGAAGGACAGAAAATGCATGATAAATGCATTCCGACTATAATTCTTTTTATTTACATTTAACATGTACAACATTCATGTACAACATATGTTTTACACATCCAATATGGAACGACGTGAAATAAGAAAATTCTAGGGCTGAGTCGATACTGATGCCGATGTATCGGTATCTACCGGTACCAGCCTATGTGATAGCATGTCATAACTCTTTGCCGTCTGTGTATTATCACTCCACTCCCCAGACACCTTGATGTAAATGGAAAGTTTTGATAATTTTTTACTTTTGCTATTAGAAATGACAATTACAGTAATTCTGATCTAAATTAATAATAATGATGAAGATTATTAAGATTATAATAATTACACCATTTAAAATATATGAATATTTTAATAATTTAATTGACAGGTTGGTTAGTATTTAACACCATTACTGGATTCCATTGGCTATTTGACCATCATTAATGCCGATATATCTTAAATAACAACTCAAGTGCGCAGCTGTGAGAATGATAGTAGCAGCCCGAGAACACTGTTAAGAGTTCATTGAGGAACGTGGGCAAGTGGTACAATGCCTCTAAGGTGAGATTTACCTGAATCAATGGCGTGGAGAGCCATAGGAAGGACGGAATCTGGACAGACAGCAAGAGGTATCTGTAGCCCTTGGAGTGTCTCATACAACATACTAACACTAAATTTTGTGCGTATTCAAAGTTTCTTTAATAGATATATCAACAACATATATTTCATATAAACTGAAAACAAAATTGATTTCACATGACGCAAATAATTTCACTCGGCGCCATGGCATTGTCTTCTTTATACAACTCTTTTCAATTAGATAGTTCGGCGCCCAGGGCCGACTCCCGCCGACCTCTGGCTACGGCTCTGAACTTGATAAGACTAAGAAAAGCACTACGAGCGAAGCAAGCAAGAACATTTTACGAAATGTATTTTTATTTACATAATATTTGAATTCGAGGCGGGGAATTGCCCCTCTCTTCCCCCCTGTAGGTGCCCTTGTCCGTCATTGTTTGCCCCATAGAACTGACTTTCGTACAAGTTTTTTTTTTGGGCGGGGGCTGCAATGCCCCCTGTCCCCCTGTAGTTGCACCACTGCGCTTTAAGGATCCATGAGTATTACCGTGCAAATTGTCCATGACTATTTTATTAATTTTTCTCTTACGTCCTGTGTGTTTTTAAGCGATGGATTTTTATGTATGCTGGTGCAGAAGTTGTGAACAGTTTGTTTTTAGTTTTATTTTAATTCTTGAAGCTCTTATTGGGTCAAATAAAGTGCACGAACGTGGTAATGGACAATTTGCACGGTAATACTCATGAATCTCACTGTACCTGTAGAGTGAAACCATAAGGAGAATTAATCGTATGTAGGTACTTGGTCCATTCGGACGACATTATTTCATTCGATTAATCGCTCGATATATATTCATTTCTTTTTTTGAAACTGAATGAATTCATTATTCGCGATTAAAATTATCCGATATGCCATCTGGTGAGATTTTCAGGAACCACTCCACGAGGACACCTCGCTGCACTTCGCCCTGTTGAAGCCGTTCAAAGCATGGGAAACATGCGAAAAGGTAGCGTAACTGTTCAGTTTTTTGCTCTAAACCTTTTTGTGGTTCAGGACAAGTGAAAAGCTTACATGTGTTTTCCAACCCGTGGAATCAACAAAATGAAATGTTTAAATTAATCAGAGAAAACAACTGATTGACAAGATTGGCATAACAAATGCGGCAAGGAAATTACGAAGAATGTACGTGTCTGTTTACTTAATTTTCCGAAATAATCTTTCGGAAAGATGATTTTATTGCCATGAAAGTAAGTTTTAAATTGTTCTTTATGACATTTTTTTTTTCGAAAACAATGTATTATGCTTGTAATTTGGAACAGGTGCAACTCGATTAAGTGCAAAGATGAAAATAGTTTGAGAATTAATTAATGTCCGTAATCATAAAGGTAAGTCAAAAAAAACATAATTGACAAGCTAATGTTGCTGTTTCATTCAGTATGTTAATTTTCAGTGAAGACTGAAAATAGCCTCAATGAAATTGTTGTTATTGTTATTATTATTATCATTATCCGGTGTTGTTATTAAACCAGCCTGCCTCTTTGGGGGAAAAAACTGCAACAGCATGTTTTCATTTATTTCCTCCCAAGCTTTGCAATACAGGTGAATTGCTTTATTTTCAAATCATTTCTGAAAACCCCAGTTAGGCAGTTACAACCGAGGTGCAGTGCAGATGAAACAGCACCGCTTTAAAAAAACAGTGCGTATACATTAGTTTCGTGTGCGTTTTCCGTGTTATTTTTATTATCATAATTAAATGCTTCGCTCTCAGCACAGCTTCACCTTCGTAATAGTTCATGGAATTCACATCGCATTCGCAATATTTAAATATAACGAGTAATTTAAACGTTTCTTCCGTACCAACAATGACAGCACGCTGCTATTACGTAGTACTACTGAATGTAAACAAAGATTTATCCTACATAGAGCGGCCATATTGGAAGTGACACTAGCCCTCAGGTGGTAATTTTAATCGCGAATAGATATCTGAAAAACATTAGTAGAATAATCGATCGTTTATAAAAAAGATCGAATGTTTCGAAACACTGAAAAGAGCTGCAACCTACGTCACACAGAAACTCCGAAAAACAAAAAAGAAGTGCTCGGTGAACCCACCTGCATGTAACCACCTTGAGTAATAATCTTTCCAGCTCTGGCACGTCATCAGACACCCGTGCGAACGATTGTTTCCTGTTCAATTCACCCACCCCTCCCATCGCTTCGAATTGTCGAACACCGGAATTAAAAGTTATCAAACCCACGTCACGCATAAACCCACACAATTCCTGAAAGCGCTAATTCCCATCTGCCAACGGCGGAGCAACAAATGATCGTCGCCGACATCAGGCGAGAGGGATGGGGAGATGGAAAAAAAATTGCATTGTTGGGCGTAACAATGGGGCACCTCGACAAGCGATGGCGATAAATTCTCTTCAATGAATGCGGCGATATTTGTTTGTGGGTTTGATCTGGCGTTCGTGTCGAGGACCAAATTGGCGAATAGGGAGAAGAGTGGGAGAGGTTCCTTGTCGAAGATTGATTGTCGCGGTGAGCAATTGTTGTTCAAATTTCGCAATGATTACTCTGATTATTGGTTGATTGTTGTTGATGTGTTTTGATGTCTTGGTCATGTAATTGCTGTTGAAGGCAATTTTCGGACACACCTTGGTTCTGAAAGCAAAGTGGTGTATTTACCAATTTGCCAGGGACAGAGTTTATCAACAATAACAAATCGCACCCAAAACCCCTCGAATTATCTCAACACCCCCTTATTTCTGCACAAAGACCCAATTAATGGTCATTTTGGCTCTAAATTAACCCGTACACCGCCAGGTGCGAAATTATCTCTCTGTCTCTGTGTGTTCCTTCTTTTCTATCCCTGAGAAGGAATGAGAGAAAGATATAGAAAGGAAAAACTGAGGAAGAAATAGAGAGGGGGAGGAGAGATGATCAGGAGAAAGCAGAGAGAGAAGAGAGAGGGAGAGAGAGAGAGAGGGGGGACTTGCCGATTACATTTCAGTTTTACGATAGGGCATTTATAATTATTCCGTAGCACTCATTGCCGACCTCTTTGGCGGAATGGTTAGCACAGCCAGCGGTCCCGGGTTCGAATCCCGACCTGGGCGTGGGTGTTATTTGTGAATGCCCGTTCATCATCACTCATCCTCACCGTCACAATTAGCCAAGAATGGAAGAAAAGCGACGCTAAATAACAAAAAACAAAATCCAAACCTTCAATAAGTTTATATTTGCCTTGTGCCCAGCGTTTCGCTTTTCAGCTCGGTGTAGCTGTGAAAGGAACTGATATTATCAATTCTCCTCGCGAGCTTTCCTTGGCTTTTTATTTTTAATAATGTCTTAGAAGACCCGTCTAGTTTCTGAGTGCTATATTTAGCTGGGTTGCTTCCTTCAAAACTTTATTGATATTTCCTAAATAACGCTGCATATTTCAGAACATATTCATCCCCTCCTCGTAAGATTGAATTTTCAACGAATACGTACAAATGATGTGTTTTGATATTTTTCTATAATATGCTTCCAGTTCTTTTATTATTTGTTTGCTTCCTTTTCACTTTCTGATGTACAATTTGACAACGCCATGGAAACGGATTCCTTGAACAATAAAATCAAATTTGCCCTTGTCACATCTCACTTGCATGACCTTCCTTTAGATTTGAATGCGTGTCCATTGACTGCATCCAGAACGTCACAGTCTGGAGATAAAATGTGCCAAATGAGTGCACGAATGCATTGAAAACATATTTTAAAACATAGATAAGGTAACGTAGAGAATATTCGTCGGAAGACGACATGGTGGCTGGTACTTCCAAATAGAAATGTAATCCAGTACCGTTGGTATACTCAACTGTGAATCAACTGTTGAATATACTGGATGAACTTCTGATTAAGTAGAGATTCCTATGATAAACAATTGCAGCACCTACCTCGTAACAGCAGCGTTTACCATTGCCTCCGAATTGTGTCCGAACTGCTGATTGCATTGGATGCTTTCATATTTGAGTATAAGGGGAATGCGGAAAATTAGGATACAATAAGCTTGTACAGTGTCTCTCAAAAGTTTTAGGACAACGACATTTTAAACTAGGCAACCCAATTTACGCAAGGCGTTGGTGGGTTGCGTGTAGAGTTAGGCTCAATTTCAGGGTTGCCACATGCACAATAGATATTTATAAAATACGCGAAAGAAATAAAAACAAATATTATTGTATACAATTATTAAAAATATCACTATTATATCGCAAGTGATAAAATTCTTTCTCACAGAAAACATAGGTTTTATAGTATTTCATCGCTGATGAGTCTACAGAAAGGAAAAAAGGTGAGAGAAAACGAGAGGTGACAAAGGAGAGGAAAACGAGAAAGCGAAAGGAGAAGATTAAAAGTAGAGGAGAGAGGAAAGATAGGATAGACGAGGAGAGGAGATGTAGTGAGGAGAATGGAAAAAGATTCTAGGAGAGATGAGGAAAATGGAGCAAAGAAGAGAAAAGAGAAGGAAAACGAGGTGAGAGAAGAGGAGACGAGAAGAGGGGAGTGGAGAGTAGAGTAAAGGAGAGAAAAATAGAAGAACGAAAAGAAGAGGAGAAGAGTGCAGTGGAGTCGGAAATCTAAGACAGGAGAGGAGATAGGAGGAGTGGAAATGAGTGGGATGGAGATAAGATGCGAGAAAAGTAGGGAAGGCGATATGAGATAAAGCAGAGCAGAAGGAGGGGAGAGAGGAAGGAGAAGAGAAGAGAAGAACAGAAGGGACTGAAGAGAAGAGGTAGTTGCAGAAAATATCGTCTCAGCGTCAAGAATTGATGCATTGGTCAAATTATCGACATGAAACATTCAATAACATTTTGAAATGTATTGGAGAATGTATTAGATCGGTTCGAAATACCTTTTGGCTTAGTTCGGAGCAAGGTAAAATTTTCCGTGTAAGATCTTTGATTTTACCTGAAATTATACCACTAAAAACATGAATGTAATTTTAATATTTATGAGAATTATCCAATTTTTGTCCACTACTCGGTTCGTTGAAATGGAGATTTTGTAATTTAATATTTCCCCTCCCCCATCGTTAATTCCAAACTGAATCATTCCGTTTCACAAAGTGTGGACAATGAACACAATGGGATATGTCTAAAACTTACGAAAACTTTCTGCCACCGGAAGGGTTTGAACCTACGACCATCAGATTCACAGTCCTGAACGGTAAACACTACCCTACAAGCTTTCGCTCCTGAAATTAAGTAGAAGGAGCTGACCAATGTGAAATGCAGATGCAACTCTCCTCCTACATGTAATGTGCAAACAATACTTGTTTGTAACAAAGAAAAAGAATGTAGTAAGACTCGGCGAAATCATTTAATGGAGAATTGCACATGATGAGAACTTTTCATTCGATATTTGCTGAGGTATCCTTGCATTGAACTCGAGTGGGAAAAGGGGTAAAATTAGTATGTCCTGAATTGCCACAAATATAAATAGTTATTTCATTAATATTTGTCAATGTCTTTGAAGCAGTACACAATTATCGTTAGAGTATCATAATTCACGATCTTATACATGAAAATATCCCTTTGAATGTGTGTCAATTCATTTATTTGTTTATTTTTTTTATAAATTCCATATGCAGAACAATGTAGCCACTATACACTGCTATTACAAATAATGTTACCATGCTCTTGTTTATAATAAAAGGAGAATTATAAAAAAGAACACCGCCTAAGGAGAATCGTACCTGGGACCGCTAGCAGACTAATCAAGAACTCTAACCACTACACCATGCCCTTACCTTTGATTGAATCAACAATTTTTAAGTATTCTGTCCCTCCAATATTGTAAATGTCGTTGGGTATACATGTAGTCGAACTTTTACTTTAATTTTGAATTGCTTTCTTGTAGTATAGCAGATATATTCGAGAAATAATTTTCGAAGTGATGAAGAAAAACGAGAATATTTTTAGTTGTGAAAATGCGAGTTATTTCTTCTAACTTATTATTGCGATTAGACATTATTAATGGAAAACATCTAGAGGCTTGAACATTGCAGGACGATATTCTTTTCCTATGATACTGCAATAGACGAAATGCTTGTTTACTGACGCAAGTCCCGTGTTCAGAACAGTCTTATGAAATGTATTTGCTGTTCCGTAAGGTAACACGAAATAATTACACCGTTTGCGAACTACCAAATCTGCGTAACGTTAGACGTAAACAGGCAGAAAATTTTATTCATAAAATCACTTCACATTTGACAGTATTAGTCAAGAGAGACTCGTGGGACACTGTGTTAAGGTAAATCCTTCTTATTTTTGTTCCTCGAAGAACAACAATTTTTAAAGTAGAGCAACAGTCGTTCCGCTCTTTCTTATTTCTTTTAAATTCTTCCACATTCCTTTAGTTGGGTTAAAAATAAATAAAAATATTGCTTGCATTTCTGTCATTGACGTAGACTAGGCCCTTACGCAGGATTTATTTGAGGGAGGTGCCAGACTCAATTTTATATATATATATATAAGAGAGAGAGAGAGACAGATATTACAAAATAGTTCAAATAGTGCAAGCGCCATTGAAAAGTCATGATAATTCTATGTTTAGAAAATAATATATTTATAAATTAAATGTTGCGCACTAGGAATTATTATTACAATAAAGAACATGTCTAATTGTGAGTTAAGAAAAAGACAATAATAAAGAGACATTCTCGCATCACGATTGCAGTTCAGTGCAGTACGCACTGTCCTGACTAAATCGGTGAATTGGACGTCTGGTAGCCTTGCATTATAAAACTAAAACCATCCAATATTGCAGCCTGAAGACTTTTGTGCAAGAAACAGATTAATTTTTGTAAGAACAAAATAGAAATTTTTACACATTTCTAAAATCGACGATGTTATTTTCGTAGTTATTGATAGGTTCACAATTAAATATTTCAGGGTACTGACCTGACCTGACGTAGACAGTGGGAGAGAAATTTTGGAGAATCTTTCTATTAAATTTATTATCAGATAGGTTTATTGACAATCGTGAACTTTTCGTTTAATAGATAATATTTGGTTTTATACGACGGGAGAACATTGGTCGAAATTCCTTTCTTGCTCTTTTGAGAGAATATATACTTCTACAATAGCAATCGCGTTCGGAAACGGTGAAAAAGAATTACTTTGTTTTCAAAGGCAAACAAGCTTGGTAGCGTAGCTTGCTCGCGTTCAAAGTGACTCACTCACGCTATTCAAGGCCGCTTCTTATCGCAAAACTGTGAACCCATGCACAGTGTCTGCACCCAGCAAGTTACAAGTGACCAGAGTCGAATTTTAAAGAAAATCTGAAGAATGATAGATTTCATCAGAGGCGGCTAGGTGGACACTAGCTCAACATGCAATAGTTTAAGTGATAATTTCTGACAAAAAAGAAACCTTATTGAATAGGTATTGGGATAGTAATACGTGTATCTGTTCCTTTTTAACAATGTAAGCTCGAAAACAATCTGTATTCCATTTGTTTATATTGGCAAATTGGTCAACCGGAGTTTATTATAAGGAACTATTTCGTAGATGTTCATGTAACCGTTATAAAATTACAAATAAAGTATATTCACAAGCTTAGATATACTAACAACGAAGAAATACATTCAGAGTTAAATTTCAAATGCATGTGTATAATTCTAGAAGTACAGAGCTATATCAGAGTATTGGACTTCTTTTTGCAGGATAACGTTTACAATATTGACGCGACAGAATAATTAAGAACTGTTGCTCCAAGGGAAACAAAGGACGTAGTGTATTGGTTAGAGTTCTTGAAAGCATTGATTGCGGTCCCAGGTTCGATCCTCCTTAGGAGGTGTTCTTTTTGTAATTCTCCTTTTATTATAAACAAGAGCATGGTAACATTATTTGTAATAGCAGTGTATAGTGGCTACATTGTTCTGCATATGGAATGTATAAAAAAATAAACAAATAAATGAATTTACACACATTCAAAGGGATATTTTCATGTATAAGATCGTGAATTATGATACTCTAACGATAATTGTGTACTGCTTCAAAGACATTGACAAATATTAATGAAATAACTATTTATATTTGTGGCAATTCAGGACATACTAATTTTACCCCTTTTCCCACTCGAGTTCAATGCAAGGATACCTCAGCAAATATCGAATGAAAAGTTCTCATCATGTGCAATTCTCCATTAAATGATTTCGCCGAGTCTTACTACATTCTTTTTCTTTGTTACAAACAAGTATTGTTTGCACATTACATGTAGGAGGAGAGTTGCATCTACATTTCACATTGGTCAGCTCCTTCTACTTAATTTCAGGAGCGAAAGCTTGTAGGGTAGTGTTTACCGTTCAGGACTGTGAATCTGATGGTCGTAGGTTCAAACCCTTCCGGTGGCAGAAAATTTTCCTAAGTTTTAGACATATCCCATTGTGTTCATTGTCCACACTCTGTGAAACTGAATGATTCAGTTTGGAATTAACGATGGGGGGAGGGGAAATATTAAAATACAAAATCTCCATTTCAACGAACCGAGTAGTGGACAAAAATTGGATAATTCTCATAAATATTAAAATTACATTCATGTTTTTAGTGGTATAATTTCAGGTAAAATCAAAGATCTTACATGGAAAATTTTACCTTGCTCTGAACTAAGCCAAAAGGTATTTCGAACCGATCTAATACATTTTCAAATACATTTCAAAATGTTATTGAATGTTTCATGTCGATAATTTGACCAATGCATCAATTCTTGACGCTGAGACGATATTTTCTGCAACTACCTCTTCTCTTCAGTCCCTTCTGTTCTTCTCTTCTCTTCTCCTTCTTCTCTCCACTCCTTCTGCTCTGCTTTATCTCATATCGCCTTCCCTACTTTTCTCGCATCCTATCTCCATCCCACTCATCTCCACTCCTCGTATCTCCTTTCCTGTCTTAGATTTCCGACTAAACTGCACTCTTCTCCTCTTCTTTTCGTTCTTCTATTTTTCTCTCCTTTACTCTACTCTCCACTCCCCTCTTCTCGTCTCCTCTTCTCTCACCTCGTTTTCCTTCTCTTTTCTCTTCTTTGCTCCATTTTCCTCATCTCTCCTAGAATCTTTTTCCATTCTCCTCACTACATCTCCTCTCCTCGTCTATCCTATCTTTCCTCTCTCCTCTACTTTTAATCTTCTCCTTTCGCTTTCTCGTTTTCCTCTCCTTTGTCACCTCTCGTTTTCTCTCACCTTTTTTCCTTTCTGTAGACTCATCAGCGATGAAATACTATAAAACCTATGTTTTTCTGTGAGTAAGAATTTTATCACTTGCGATATAATAGTGATATTTTTAATAATTTTATACAATAATACTTGTTTTTATTTCTTTCGCGTATTTTATAAATATCTATTGTGCATGTGGCAACCCTGAAATTGAGCCTAACTCTACACGCAACCCACCAACGCCTTGCGTAAATTGGGTTGCCTAGTTTAAAATGTCGTTGTCCTAAATCTTTTGAGAGACACTGTACCTTATAAAAGTACGTGCATAGCTACTCAGCTGTGCTCCCCATGTTTTGTGTGCTGGACACACCTTAGTGGTAAGCGTTGTTCAAGGAAAGAGTACCATCTGAATTGCTCAAGTTGTACAGTGGGATCCATTAGTATTATTGTGCAAATTGTCCATGACTATTTTCATTAATTTTTCTCTTACATCTTATGTGTTTTTAAGCAATGGATTTTTATGTATGCTGGTGCAGAAGTTGTCAACAGCTTGTTTTGAGTTTTCTTTTAATTCTTGAAGCTCCTATTGTGTGAAATAAAGTGAACGAACATGGTGATGGACAATTTGCACGGTAATACTCATGGATCCCACTGTACAGCTAAGACATTTTCATCTGGTGAGAGTACAGAATTCTACCCGTACATTTTATTTTCGGTATTTTCTGAGTTTTGTGGCAAATTTGAATGCTAGATACTTCTTCCACAATGTTTTGAAATATTTTATTTTGCCTAGAATGTGTGACAAGCATTTCATTTCAAAATTTCGCCAAAAATGGTTGAAAGATACATTATAGAAAGGAAATTAACAATTAAAAATAACATTCGTTCAGAATTTTAAGTTCTTCACCGCCTTGTTGGTGACATTTTTTCGTAGCTTCCACTCCTCATGAACCACTTGCTTCAGACATACCTGTAATGCTATCAGATCTTTGGGGTGTGATGCTTCTTCCTATAACGTTTTAAAGAAATTTTTAAAAATTAAAAGAGTCTGTGCTGCCCTTCCGTCTCACAAATATCTTAATTTTTTTACAGCCTGAAGTTTCTTCTGTAATCTTGTTTAAACGCTTTTGAAGCACTTGATGCTACAATCATACAAAAAAAAAAAAATTACAAAAGGAATAAGACAAATGTTATTTTTTTCAAGTTTAGTTGATCTTCTGCCAAATTGATGACGTCATGGTTTTCCCCGATGATGTTTACCCGGGTTTAATCCACGATGGTTCGGATCCCACTTTAAACTGCAGGTCCAATCCCAGTTAGCTTATGTGAGCGTAAAGTGGATTTTAAACAAACTTTATGATGGCATCATAAAACCCAAAAGCTATCTGAAACAAAAATGCATGACTTACGCTTACATCCAACTTTTGAACGATGCAACATAGATGAAATTACAGGACCTCAGATGAAACCATTTTTAAGGCTGGCTGTAGGACTAAATTCGAAATAAAACTCAAAGCTTACCTACCATAGACAATTCGCAAACAATATTAACGTGCTGTATAAATGAGTAAATAGGTTAAGCATCCAAAGCGATAATCATATAATAATAATAATATTTTCATAATTTCTAATCCATAAGCAATTACTGAAAACATTAAATAGAAGACAATGCTCGTCCTTTTCCTTGTAAACAGCCAAGGAGATAATGGGACCGAGATAAAGAAAACAGACTAATTTTGCCACAATTTTCCTGCCCTCTGCTTCCCCCTTTATCCGCCAGAGGCGCTTGTGTACTTGATTCGATTTTCGCGCAAGGAGCAGACTTCATGAAATTATATCGGGGCGAAAAAGATTGCCGGGAAATTCACTTCAACCTGGACGCCATTTGTAACTTTTTAGAACGTAATTACGTCACTTGAATTCAATTAATGTGTTTCTTGGGTTGCCTTCCCACCCTTCCCCCACGGAGGATGCGGCTTCCTTTATTCCCTTCTTCCTCATTATGAAAGATGCTTTCTTCGTAACTCTCTCGCGAGTTTTCTTGCTCCTAAGGTTTTTATGAGTCGAGGAAACGTCCTCGACTTCGAAGTACATAAAGGATGATTAAATGAATTTCACGTGACGTAATAAAGGATATTTTCAATGCTTGGTGGTCCCACTAAGTTGAAAGTGAAAGAGTTTGGAAAGCAGTGGTGAGTCTTTTTTCTCTTGGGGCACAGATCCACGGGGAAGACACATGGGGGCAGTCAGTCACTCCTCCCTCTCTCCGGGACAATTTCCAGTCCCATTCGATACAGAGCTGATTATCGTGTAAATTGAAAGTTTGTTACAGATCCCAGATTACAAAGACCAACTCAACAATGAAATCTTTAATTCTCTTAAAACTCCGAACACACGGGGTTGTGCTCCGACGTAGCAACAGCGCGAACTTCTGCCACCCGCCAAATTTCATGGCGGGTACGTTCAGCACTTGGAGGCTACTTCTGAAATTGCAATTGAAATGTTCCAGTATGTGTGTTAACTTACTTTTCTCCCGCATTTCCCGAGCTTACAATGTCGTTCGGTGTTCGGAAAATGCCACAGAATAACATGGTATCACTCACAAAACTTGAATTATGGCCTTTCGATAATTTAATCTCTTTACTCCCCCCGAAATTAGCCTTTTGAGAAAAATGTCTTTGCATCGAAGCATTAATTAATTTCTATAATTTCCTGTTTTGAAGCAATGAAGAGTATTAAAAAGATAACAGTGTAGAGGTATGTATACTGATGCAAAAAATACCTTTTAACAGTATCCATGTTACAATCGATCAAAAGTATGGTGAGGCGACTTTTGAAACACCCTGTTGTTAGGTGCCGTGAAGTCTATCACAGTGTGTGCAATTACCTTAATTCCTCTTTAACGAATACTTTTCTGTGTGGCATCTGTTGTTTTGAAATTCATCTTTCCGCTTACTATCAGTGGCGGCGATTGGGGGGGGGGGTGCACACTTTTTGCCCCTGCACTATGCTGAACCTTATGTATAAAAGGAAGTAAACTGTCCTTAACCCCAATTATGAAATCCGATCACCGCCATTGCTTAATATTGACAGATGTTTGAAGTCAGGACGATTCAAATGTAATGAATCACGGGAAATGGAAAAATTTGTTTGTTTACCAACTACTCATGTCATTATTGCTTATATTCTAGCCATTAGTTTCCTTCTTTTCAATTAAAACCCTGTTTTCATGTGTCTTACTTGTGTGTTTCTTTTTCTAAAGAGAGAAGGAAACAAGACTAAATTATTGAACAGGGAGCGCCATCTAACAATTGAGCACGAAGTTGTTTAGAAATCAATTGGGTCTGAATTCTCAATTATAAAAGACTCTCTTCCAAAACCTCTTAAGGCGTGCTTGACAACGACCAGTGTTAAACTAACGGCTTTGGACATTAAGCCATATCTTTTGACGTATTAAAGAGGAGGGAAATAAAAGAAGACAACAGACGAATAAGACGACAGCAAATGGTTTGTGGTACGTATAAGATTTCTTCTGGGCGGCTCGCAAATGAAATTAGTTTCCGGAATGACAACCAGATGGCATTGTTGCCACCCTGCTCTCTTTTCGCTCTTTCTGCCACTTCTAAAATATTATCTAAAGTTGAAGACTGTTTTTACTTCTTTTTTTGTGTGAGTTCAACTCAATTGTCGGCCTGAGGATTAAAGTGAAACCGACGCATTCTTCTAATCGTCCATGGAAGTATTGCACAGTCATTAACTGAAGAAACAGAATGATCTGATTTCGCTGTACAAATAGACCTAACTTGGAGAAGGCTAAGGATCATATGTAACGACTAACTAACTAACTCTCTAGCCTTCTTAAACCCGAATGTTCATGGCTGCAGCAACACAGGCCTTCCATCTGTCCCTATCTTGAGCAAGATCTATATACTCTTTTCCATCCCTACCGATTTCTCTTAGGTCCATCTCGACGTTGCCCCTCCATCTTCGTCTTGGCCTTCCTACTGGTCTCTTACCATCAGGTTTCCCAACAAGAATCCTGTAAACTCCTCTTTCCTCTCCCATTCGTGCCACATGGCCTGCCCACCTAAGTCTTCTTGATTTAATTATTCTAATAATGTCTGGACATGAATACAAATTATGTAGTTCTAAATTATGTAACCTTCTCCACTCACCTGCCTCCTCATCCCTTTTAGGTCCAAAGATTTTCCTAAGGATCCTATTTTCAAATACTCTCAATTTATGTTCCTCTTTCAATGTAAGGGACCAAGTTTCACATCCATATAATACTACAGGCAAAATTACTGTTTTGTATATTTTAACTTTCAGTTTCTTAGATATTAAACGAGAAGACAAAAATGTATGAAGAGAGAAGTAACATGCATTTCCTGAATTAAGCCTACTTTTTATTTCCTCTTTAATATAATTTTCATTTGTTAATATTACTCCTAAGTATTTGAATTTGGAAACTGTTTCAAACGAGTTGTTATCAATAATTAGATTTTGATTATTACCTAACACTTGGTTTCGGCCTGTAAGCATATATTTAGTTTTCTCTTTGTTAACTTCCAAACCTATCTCTTTAGCAGTTTTGAAAAATATTTTAGCATTATTCTTAATTGTATTCACATCATCCCCCAGTAAGTCTACATCATCTGCATATGCTAACAACTGAGTCACACCATTTAATTTTAGTCCTTCTTTAGTTTCGTTTACCTTCCTAACAGCATATTCTAAGGCAAAATTAAAGAGCAATGGAGATAATGCATCTCCTTGTTTTAACCCATCATGAATTGTAAATTTGTCAGACATATTAATACCCACACGAATTTTATATGTAATGTGTAGTAGGAATGTCCTCATAGGGTTGAATTACAATCAGAGATAATAAAAAACCTTTTTTTCAACCTGGCGATGAGGCCTGCTGATTGTAATTCAACCCTACCGCTTGTGATTCTTATCCACATTGACGTTAGGTCCATTTGTACAGCGAAACTATACTCTGTCCAGGGAATCTCTGGATGAAGCGGACTAAAACTTGTCTGCGCAAATAGAAGGATCGACCAATGAACGTGTGGCAGGGGAAGTGAGTGTATGAAGAGGAAAACGCGGCTGCAGCTACATGCTGTTAGGAGCATCTCGTACTGCTTCGCTCGCTCCGCCACTCGCTTTCTCACCTTCTCTACTATTATGCGTGGCCTTGCTCCACAGGTTCCCTGGACAGTCCGTGAGGTAAATGAACTTACTTGGTCTTTTCAGACCATATGATTTCATTCCTTTTAATCAGTGTTTCTCAACCGCCGGGTCCTGCTGTCAATTATACCGGACCGCGAGAAGTTAACCTGAAGTTTGCGACTTGCAGCCCGAGGTGACAACCACCTGGAAACATGGCCTTTCGTTCGGGGTTCACTAGCGATAAGAGGAAATTCTTTCTCACCAGCGCTGGTGAGGATTCAAAAGACTCTTGAGAGCATCCAAATTTAAATTTTAACTTTCTCGAGTAAGGTCCGGAGGAATGAAGCGACTCGCAGCCCCAGCTGGCAGGCCCGTAGCCAGAGTTTTTATTTCATGCGGTGCACATCCCTTATAAGCAGCCGCTATCTATAGGCGAAAAAGTGGGGGTATAAGCCCTGAAGATGAATTTCTCAGTAAATTACAACTTATAACACGAGATGTTTAATTCTACTAAGGAAGTAAAATTAATTACCACTATACACTATTTAAACCCGATATTTTCAGGATTTCGGGGGCTTCAGCCCCTAGGGTCCTCCCCTTGGCTACCTGCCTGCTATCTGGCAACCACCTGGAAAGATAGTTTCGACTGCGATAACAGGAAATTCTTTGACAGTGGCGGTGAATGATCACGATCTAACAGGGGCCCGGGGGGGGGGGGAGTAGAGGTTGAACGCGATAAGCTCAATCGCTGCATGGTGGTCTTTAATTTGCACGTATTTATAACTAATTTGCACGGGTTTTAATTAATTCGCATGTACTTAGAATTTATTTGCACGTACTTAGAATACTTTACATTTATGTATTTGCATGTTTATAACTTTTTATGAATATATAATTATTTATTTTATGAAAAATATGTATATAGAAGGTAATTAGAGGTACTAAACGCTATGCATATGGTTTTATATTCATTACTGCAAAGTATGTAATGTATAAATCGATAATAATTAATGTTTATAGTATTGAAAATAAGTTTTCTATGGTTTATGAACCGCTATGAACGGTGGTAATGGGTGTAGGTACAGGTCCAATTACGAAAGAAGACGGTTCCGGTACTCGAACCCGCGATATGTAATATTATTAATTAGTACTATGCAGTAATTTCATCATGTTATGAAACACGTTGGTTTCACACGCCAGACAGGAGACCGGTGAGCTCCGCTCTGAGGGTAGACGAGAAAGGAATTTGGGGGAAGAGCGTTCAAGGTCAAATGACGTCAGAACGTCAGAACAAAGAAGGAATCTGATTGACCAATCAGAGAACGCGTCGGTAGATTTTCAGAACCGGTTTTTCCAAGGTTAACCAGTACGCAAGAACAGGGGAAAGCTATGCAACGCCGTAGGGCATGCGAAGGGATTGATCCAGACAACAAAGGATGTCTGGGAATGCACAGCAAGGGTCAAATCTCCGAAGCTATGCGTCGCTTGTAGAACTGGTTTCCGCCGCCAATTAATATTCCGCTCAGGGTTGCCCCAAGGCACAGGACGCTTTAGCGCAGGTTTTTTTTATCTGTACTATGAAGAAGGGAGAGCTATCAGGGACGGGGCCTACAGTTTTCACCATTTGCTTTTATCACGGGGTAACGAACCTAGGACCCTTTGATTATTGATTTAGGTAGTAAATATATGTTACTGTGTGCTATTTAACTTAAGTTTGAGTTTATTTTTTACCAAACTTTGACTTTATGTCAAACATTTTCACAGCTTATCCTTATTTTTATTCAAATAACACTATTTGTACTATTCAGGCAACATTTTTTATTAAATTTTGGACTCACAAAGATATTTTTACAACTTTTTAACTTATTATTTTACAATTTTATGTTAATTTTTTACCAAAATAACACTATTTATACTATTCAGGCAACATTTTTTTATTAAATTTTGGACGCACAAAGATATTTTTACAACTTTTTAACTTATTATTTTACAATTTTATACCTATTTTTAACCTAAATAACACTTTTTATACTATTCAGGCAACATTTTTTCATTAAATTCTGGATTCACAAAGACATTTTTTTAACTTTTAACTTATTATTTTACAATTTGATATTAATTTTTTACAAAAATAACACTATTTGTACTAATCAGCAACATTTTTTCATTAAATTCTGGATTCACAAAGACATTTTTTCAACTTTTAACTTATTATTTTACAACTTTATGTTAATTTTTACCAAAATAACACTATTTATACTATTCAGGCAACATTTTTTATTAAATTTTGGACTCACAAAGACATTTTTACAACTTTTTAATTTATTATTTTACAATTTTATACCTATTTTTACCAAAATAACACTATTTGTACTAATCAGGCAACATTTTTTATTATTAAATTTTGGACTCACAAAGACATTGTTTTCAACTTTTAACTCATTATTTTACAATTTTATGTTAATTTTTTACCAAAATAACACTATTTATACTATTCAGGCAACATTTTTTATTAAATTTTGGACTCACAAAGTGTGTGTTCTCAACTTTTATCTGTTTATTTCACAAGTTTATTCTAATATTTACTCAAATAACACGATTTGAACGTGTTTTTTATTACATTTTGGACACACACACACACACTTACACACACACACACACACACACACACACACACACACACACACACACACACACATACACATGTACACACACACACACAGAGAGAGAGAGAGAGAGAGAGAGAGAGATATTTTTTCCCAAGTTTACAGGATTTTTCTCCACGTTTACTCAAATAACACAATTCAAATGTGTTTTGAATTAAATTTTGTACACACGAAATGTGTTTCGTCAAGTTTTACCCTTTATTTTTCAATTTTATGCTTATTTTACCAAAGTAAGACCTCTTAGTCTATTCAAGAAAGAGTTTTCAATTATATTTTGGATGCAAAAGTATGTTTTGGCAAGTTCTACCCTTTTATTTTACAAGTTTAGGCTTATTATTACTCAAATAACAACGAAAGTTTGTTTATTTTAGAGTTTGCTGAGTATTTTGTTACTGTTGTACTAGGTAAAAGTTTTCTAAATATATCAGATAGGGCTCCATATCCTTTTTTTCTATTTTGGAGATGATGCGATCAGCACCACTCTTCATCTGCTTTTTATCTTATGTACCCTAATATTATTTTGAGGCTTAGTGAATTCTAGAGCCTATTTATGCAGGAAAGAGGGCTTAAAAATTTTGATCTCAGATAACCCACAACTATTTGTCAGAGTATTTTAAAGGATATTTTATACTTATTATGGGCCACTAGAATATCTAAGCTTGCTTAATTTTAATGCCTGTAACGCTGTTATTGTATTTATAGCTAAGGCTTACTGGATAAAGTACACGAAATGTTTAACATTTCGACTATTTGCCAAATTTTTTTGTGTAACGAAAATTATTGTGTGTCTATAAAGACTGAAATCCTTTTACCGAGGGGTCCACAACTGGACGCTTACCAACATTGTTTTTTTTTTCTTTTTTAAATATAACAATTTATCAATATATTGACAATTCACAGGACAAGACGAAGTTCACACACGACTGACTATATGAACCATAGGTCCATTTGCTAAACTTTTTTCTATGGTAGAAGAATAATTTAGTCTTATAGCCTTTTTCAAGGTATTTTTGAAGTATTACTGGTTTTTGGGTGCATCAACATTTGGGTTATTTCCATTTGGTTTATTATACGAGGCTACAATCACTATTTGAACACTGAAATCCTCTGATTGAAACTAAAAGCTTAGGCTGTAACTAGGGATTTAGTATGTATATCGACAATTTATAGGACAACACGAACTTTACAAAGGATTGTAGGTGATGTAGGCCCACACGCCAGAGCTTTGTTAACCTGCAAGAAGCATTTACAGCTAATGCTACGAGGAAATGAGGTTGATTTTTTACTGTTTCACAAGAATGCTACTTTTTTATACACCCAATATTTGCTTTTTCAAGTAACTACATGTACCAGAAGTACTTACAGGCCAACTGTAACTAGACTTCGATTTATGTAAATGTAGCAAGAACTATATTTCTGAGGAAATACGCAAAAGCAGATTACCCGATTAAAGTATCTGAAAAACAGATTTTTCTATGTAAGTATATTTTTATTGACTGGATTATTTAACAGATCAAACAGGAAGACTGCAAAATTCATTAAATGTAGTTCTATAGTAGCTATAGGTGGTTTCAGAGATATAAAAAGAACAAATATAAGATTTCGCTTTTTTTGCTTCTGAGGCTAATTGCGACGCTAAGGGTAAATGGCGAGGAAATGTAACGGAGGAGAAACAGTCCCAAAAGTTATGGGCTGCATGTAAGTTAATACCACAGAGATATTACAGTAGGTGTAGGTTCTACCACCAGAACATTTCTATTATAATAATACTGGTTATGCTGTACTGTTAGCTAAAGATGCTGATATTTGAGAAACTTAAAAGCTTATTTGCAAAATTTTAAGATAAATAATAATCTGTTAGACTGTAAACATATTTTATATCCATTCTGCACAAGATCCGATGACAAAATTCAAAAATTGTAATCGCCCAGACAGGGACTCGAACCCTGGACAGATAGGTTAAAAGCCTAACGCTATACCAACTAAGCTATCTGAGCACAAGGTATTTTTTTGAAAAGTTAGTTATGTTAAGAAATATATTGAAACATTTGAGAACACTCTTGGTCTGGTTCGCCAGAGAAGGAGACAACATTTCCAAATTTTTACAGACTGGGTGTATTTTTCCACTATAGAGGCCTTCACTAATTCGAAACGCTAAAGTTCAGCTAGCTTCCAAAATTGAGGTAAAGATTGTGTTTGGCGAGATTAACAAGTTACAATTATATCCAGCTAAAACTCTCAGATTTACTGTACTAGCCAAGGTTTAGTAACATTTTCTTCACTTTTACAAATACCAAAGAAATAGGTATATTTTATTTATAATTTGACAAAATGTACTAGTATTTAATTCACAAAGTTAGGTAAAAAGCAGTATTTTTAAAAAAAATTGTTACTGCCTTCAAACTTTATGTTATTTAGCCACTAACATCTGGTTTACACTGTTTGGCATCCTTTAAATAGGAAAAGAAGGAATTATTTGTTTAGTATTTTTACTACTTTATATTTATTTAAGAAAACAATTCTACAGTTTAACTTAATTTTAACAAATTGTTACTAATTTATATATCAAAGTTATGTTATTTAGAGTGTATGAAGGCGTATAAAGTTAATATTTGTACTTATCAGTTCAACTAACAATTATATTTTACACACAAAAGATAATGTTTACAGTTAAATTACTTGAATCAGAGAATAATATTTTACAGTAATTGATTCATTCAGCACTAGTCAGTACTTTTATGCATCAGAAAGTTTTCTTAATTTTCTATTACGCATGCTATTTTGGGCTATTCTTAAAATGTATTTCTAGGGCAAACTGGTTTAATTTTCTGCTTATAATGCAAAGTTGACAGTTTTCGCACAATGCATTGTACATTTGTTATATTCTCTACTTACAATCCAAATATTATGCTTATTTAATGTATAACTAACTAACTCTCTAGCCTTCTTAAACCCGAATGTTCATGGCTGCAGCAACTTATGTCTTTCATTTGTCCCTGTCGTGAGCAAGATCTATATACTTCTTTCCTTCCCTACCAATTTCCTTTAGGTCCATCTCTACATTATCCCTCCATCTTTGTTTTGGTCTTCCTATTGGTCTTTTACCATCAGGTTTCCCAACAAGAATCCTGTATACTTTTCTTTCCTCTCCCATTTGTACCACATGATCTACACACCTAAGTCTTCTTGATTTAATCATTCTAATACTATCTGGACATGAATACAAATTATGTACTTCTAAATTATGTAACCTTCTCCACTCATCTGTCTCCTCATCTGTTTTAGGCCCAAGTATTTTCCTAAGGATTTTATTTTCAAATATTCTCAATTTATGTTCCTTTTTCAATGTAAGGGACCAAGTTTATTTACTGTATTTAACTTTTATTTTTTTGTAATTAACAAAAATTAAAAGCTTATACTGTAGTTATTATATCTTTTTCTATCAGCTTATTTTGAAATTAATATTATTAGGTATAGTTTTTTATTTATAACTATATTGCTTTTTTATCAATTTATCTAAGAGTACACGCAGACAAACACATGTGTACACACTTTTATGTAAATAGATATGCCTTTTTTCAATATTTTAGTATGAAGATTGCACTTTAGCTATTTAAGCAAGGGTAGGAAAGGTAGGATTTCTGAGAATTTGTTGCAGGATTTTGTTGTCCAAGTATAGATGAGAACTGAGCTGGGAGACTGTTTTGAACCATTTCATGATAGTTTGCATGTGAACTGTATGCAAATTGAGCACTATTGACTGTGCATGCTTCTAAGTTTTGCTGTTATTTTACATCAAGTCTGTGAGACTGTAGTCAGTTTTCCCATTTCAAGTAGTTTTTATTGATTGTATTTGTATATGTTGTGGGGACTTAGCAGTTTTATGTTATGAGGCAGTTTGTTGTAGAATATTTTTACATGATTGTTTTGAGATATTGAGTGTCTGCTGTTTTACTTGTAATTATTTTCCTTCTTGTGTTGTGTATTTGACTATATTTTGTCCAAGTTCGTAGTATTTAGAATAATTGTTATTGACTTGTAGATGTAGGGAGTAATAATCCTTTGCAAGATGCCATATACTTTAGTCTGAACATTATTCTTAGTGTTCACTTTTGAAGCCTTAGTATTCTGGTAGTATTATTAATGTAGAGGTAAATTAGGCTGAAATGTAGGCATTTTTCTGATAAATTATACTCACTTAGTTGTTTCAGCAGGTAGAAGTTGCATGATGGTTTACTGTTGATGATGTTAATTTGCTCTCCGTATGTACTACGTATGATGTAGCTTACTTGAGTAATTGGAATTTTCTACTGAAAAAAGGATTGCTTGTCTATTTTATTCCTATGTTGTTGAGTTTGTCCATAAGCAAGCCATGTTTTTACTCTATCCTATGCCTTGGAAGAATGTAGATATATATTGTGTTTGCAGTTTTATGTTTCTCTAAGGTTTCAGCTATGTAGTTTTTTAAACTGTGCTATGGGTGTGACTACTGATTTCTTTTTCTGGATGCCATGTTGGTTTCTGTGTATTCCTTTTGCTGCTTGAATTTGACTTAGGTTGTTTGCTTTTTTTTCTTAGATCTTTATTTGTTTATTTGTTAAGTATTTTTTATTTTTTGAATTTTAATTATTTTAATTTTACATTAACTAACATATTTTATTTTAACAACAAAAGAATTTACTCTAGTATAAAAACTTCTTCTAACAAAAATGTACTATTATAACTTTTAATTTTAGAAAATTGTATTTTTGAAATTTTAACTTTGAAAAATTGATTTTTAATTACTTTAATTTTACATTAACTAACAAATTTTACATTAACAACAAAATAATTTGCCCTAGTATAAAAACTTCTACTAACAAAAATATACTATTATAACTTTTAATTTTAGAAAATTGTATTTTTAAAAATTTAACTTTGAAAAATTGAATTTTAACACACTTTGACTATAACAATGTACTTTGAATTTTTTATGTAAAAGAATATTAAAAAAATAAAAAATACTTAACAAATAAACAAATAAAGATCTAAGAAAAAAAAGCAAACAACCTAAGTCAAATTCAAGCAGCAAAAGGAATACACAGAAACCAACATGGCATCCAGAAAAAGAAATCAGTAGTCACACCCATAGCACAGTTTAAAAAACTACATAGCTGAAACCTTAGAGAAACATAAAACTGCAAACACAATATATATCTAGATTCTTCCAAGGCATAGGATAGAGTAAAAACATGGCTTGCTTATGGACAAACTCAACAACATAGGAATAAAATAGACAAGCAATCCTTTTTTCAGTAGAAAATTCCAATTACTCAAGTAAGCTACATCATACGTAGTACATACGGAGAGCAAATTAACATCATCAACAGTAAACCATCATGCAACTTCTACCTGCTGAAACAACTAAGTGAGTATAATTTATCAGAAAAATGCCTACATTTCAGCCTAATTTACCTCTACATTAATAATACTACCAGAATACTAAGGCTTCAAAAGTGAACACTAAGAATAATGTTCAGACTAAAGTATATGGCATCTTGCAAAGGATTATTACTCCCTACATCTACAAGTCAATAACAATTATTCTAAATACTACGAACTTGGACAAAATATAGTCAAATACACAACACAAGAAGGAAAATAATTACAAGTAAAACAGCAGACACTCAATATCTCAAAACAATCATGTAAAAATATTCTACAACAAACTGCCTCATAACATAAAACTGCTAAGTCCCCACAACATATACAAATACAATCAATAAAAACTACTTGAAATGGGAAAACTGACTACAGTCTCACAGACTTGATGTAAAATAACAGCAAAACTTAGAAGCATGCACAGTCAATAGTGCTCAATTTGCATACAGTTCACATGCAAACTATCATGAAATGGTTCAAAACAGTCTCCCAGCTCAGTTCTCATCTATACTTGGACAACAAAATCCTGCAACAAATTCTCAGAAATCCTACCTTTCCTACCCTTGCTTAAATAGCTAAAGTGCAATCTTCATACTAAAATATTGAAAAAAGGCATATCTATTTACATAAAAGTTTGTACACATGTGTTTGTCTGCGTGTACTCTTAGATAAATTGATAAAAAAGCAATATAGTTATAAATAAAAAAACTATACCTAATAATATTAATTTCAAAATAAGCTGATAGAAAAAGATATAATAACTACAGTATAAGCTTTTAATTTTTGTTAATTACAAAAAATAAAAGTTAAATACAGTAAATAAACTTGGTCCCTTACATTGAAAAAGGAACATAAATTGAGAATATTTGAAAATAAAATCCTTAGGAAAATACTTGGGCCTAAAACAGATGAGGAGACAGATGAGTGGAGAAGGTTACATAATTTAGAAGTACATAATTTGTATTCATGTCCAGATAGTATTAGAATGATTAAATCAAGAAGACTTAGGTGTGTAGATCATGTGGTACAAATGGGAGAGGAAAGAAAAGTATACAGGATTCTTGTTGGGAAACCTGATGGTAAAAGACCAATAGGAAGACCAAAACAAAGATGGAGGGATAATGTAGAGATGGACCTAAAGGAAATTGGTAGGGAAGGAAAGAAGTATATAGATCTTGCTCACGACAGGGACAAATGAAAGACATAAGTTGCTGCAGCCATGAACATTCGGGTTTAAGAAGGCTAGAGAGTTAGTTAGTTATACATTAAATAAGCATAATATTTGGATTGTAAGTAGAGAATATAACAAATGTACAATGCATTGTGCGAAAACTGTCAACTTTGCATTATAAGCAGAAAATTAAACCAGTTTGCCCTAGAAATACATTTTAAGAATAGCCCAAAATAGCATGCGTAATAGAAAATTAAGAAAACTTTCTGATGCATAAAAGTACTGACTAGTGCTGAATGAATCAATTACTGTAAAATATTATTCTCTGATTCAAGTAATTTAACTGTAAACATTATCTTTTGTGTGTAAAATATAATTGTTAGTTGAACTGATAAGTACAAATATTAACTTTATACGCCTTCATACACTCTAAATAACATAACTTTGATATATAAATTAGTAACAATTTGTTAAAATTAAGTTAAACTGTAGAATTGTTTTCTTAAATAAATATAAAGTAGTAAAAATACTAAACAAATAATTCCTTCTTTTCCTATTTAAAGGATGCCAAACAGTGTAAACCAGATGTTAGTGGCTAAATAACATAAAGTTTGAAGGCAGTAACAATTTTTTTTAAAAATACTGCTTTTTACCTAACTTTGTGAATTAAATACTAGTACATTTTGTCAAATTATAAATAAAATATACCTATTTCTTTGGTATTTGTAAAAGTGAAGAAAATGTTACTAAACCTTGGCTAGTACAGTAAATCTGAGAGTTTTAGCTGGATATAATTGTAACTTGTTAATCTCGCCAAACACAATCTTTACCTCAATTTTGGAAGCTAGCTGAACTTTAGCGTTTCGAATTAGTGAAGGCCTCTATAGTGGAAAAATACACCCAGTCTGTAAAAATTTGGAAATGTTGTCTCCTTCTCTGGTGAACCAGACCAAGAGTGTTCTCAAATGTTTCAATATATTTCTTAACATAACTAACTTTTCAAAAAAATACCTTGTGCTCAGATAGCTTAGTTGGTATAGCGTTAGGCTTTTAACCTATCTGTCCAGGGTTCGAGTCCCTGTCTGGGCGATTACAATTTTTGAATTTTGTCATCGGATCTTGTGCAGAATGGATATAAAATATGTTTACAGTCTAACAGATTATTATTTATCTTAAAATTTTGCAAATAAGCTTTTAAGTTTCTCAAATATCAGCATCTTTAGCTAACAGTACAGCATAACCAGTATTATTATAATAGAAATGTTCTGGTGGTAGAACCTACACCTACTGTAATATCTCTGTGGTATTAACTTACATGCAGCCCATAACTTTTGGGACTGTTTCTCCTCCGTTACATTTCCTCGCCATTTACCCTTAGCGTCGCAATTAGCCTCAGAAGCAAAAAAAGCGAAATCTTATATTTGTTCTTTTTATATCTCTGAAACCACCTATAGCTACTATAGAACTACATTTAATGAATTTTGCAGTCTTCCTGTTTGATCTGTTAAATAATCCAGTCAATAAAAATATACTTACATAGAAAAATCTGTTTTTCAGATACTTTAATCGGGTAATCTGCTTTTGCGTATTTCCTCAGAAATATAGTTCTTGCTACATTTACATAAATCGAAGTCTAGTTACAGTTGGCCTGTAAGTACTTCTGGTACATGTAGTTACTTGAAAAAGCAAATATTGGGTGTATAAAAAAGTAGCATTCTTGTGAAACAGTAAAAAATCAACCTCATTTCCTCGTAGCATTAGCTGTAAATGCTTCTTGCAGGTTAACAAAGCTCTGGCGTGTGGGCCTACATCACCTACAATCCTTTGTAAAGTTCGTGTTGTCCTATAAATTGTCGATATACATACTAAATCCCTAGTTACAGCCTAAGCTTTTAGTTTCAATCAGAGGATTTCAGTGTTCAAATAGTGATTGTAGCCTCGTATAATAAACCAAATGGAAATAACCCAAATGTTGATGCACCCAAAAACCAGTAATACTTCAAAAATACCTTGAAAAAGGCTATAAGGCTAAATTATTCTTCTACCATAGAAAAAAGTTTAGCAAATGGACCTATGGTTCATATAGTCAGTCGTGTGTGAACTTCGTCTTGTCCTGTGAATTGTCAATATATTGATAAATTGTTATATTTAAAAAAGAAAAAAAAAACAATGTTGGTAAGCGTCCAGTTGTGGACCCCTCGGTAAAAGGATTTCAGTCTTTATAGACACACAATAATTTTCGTTACACAAAAAAATTTGGCAAATAGTCGAAATGTTAAACATTTCGTGTACTTTATCCAGTAAGCCTTAGCTATAAATACAATAACAGCGTTACAGGCATTAAAATTAAGCAAGCTTAGATATTCTAGTGGCCCATAATAAGTATAAAATATCCTTTAAAATACTCTGACAAATAGTTGTGGGTTATCTGAGATCAAAATTTTTAAGCCCTCTTTCCTGCATAAATAGGCTCTAGAATTCACTAAGCCTCAAAATAATATTAGGGTACATAAGATAAAAAGCAGATGAAGAGTGGTGCTGATCGCATCATCTCCAAAATAGAAAAAAAGGATATGGAGCCCTATCTGATATATTTAGAAAACTTTTACCTAGTACAACAGTAACAAAATACTCAGCAAACTCTAAAATAAACAAACTTTCGTTGTTATTTGAGTAATAATAAGCCTAAACTTGTAAAATAAAAGGGTAGAACTTGCCAAAACATACTTTTGCATCCAAAATATAATTGAAAACTCTTTCTTGAATAGACTAAGAGGTCTTACTTTGGTAAAATAAGCATAAAATTGAAAAATAAAGGGTAAAACTTGACGAAACACATTTCGTGTGTACAAAATTTAATTCAAAACACATTTGAATTGTGTTATTTGAGTAAACGTGGAGAAAAATCCTGTAAACTTGGGAAAAAATCTCTCTCTCTCTCTCTCTCTCTCTCTCTCTGTGTGTGTGTGTGTGTATATGTGTATGTGTGTGTGTGTGTGTGTGTGTGTGTGTGTGTGTGTGTGTGTGTGTGTGTGTAAGTGTGTGTGTGTGTGTCCAAAATGTAATAAAAAACACGTTCAAATCGTGTTATTTGAGTAAATATTAGAATAAACTTGTGAAATAAACAGATAAAAGTTGAGAACACACACTTTGTGAGTCCAAAATTTAATAAAAAATGTTGCCTGAATAGTATAAATAGTGTTATTTTGGTAAAAAATTAACATAAAATTGTAAAATAATGAGTTAAAAGTTGAAAACAATGTCTTTGTGAGTCCAAAATTTAATAATAAAAAATGTTGCCTGATTAGTACAAATAGTGTTATTTTGGTAAAAATAGGTATAAAATTGTAAAATAATAAATTAAAAAGTTGTAAAAATGTCTTTGTGAGTCCAAAATTTAATAAAAAATGTTGCCTGAATAGTATAAATAGTGTTATTTTGGTAAAAATTAACATAAAGTTGTAAAATAATAAGTTAAAAGTTGAAAAAATGTCTTTGTGAATCCAGAATTTAATGAAAAAATGTTGCTGATTAGTACAAATAGTGTTATTTTTGTAAAAAAATAATATCAAATTGTAAAATAATAAGTTAAAAGTTAAAAAAATGTCTTTGTGAATCCAGAATTTAATGAAAAAATGTTGCCTGAATAGTATAAAAAGTGTTATTTAGGTTAAAAATAGGTATAAAATTGTAAAATAATAAGTTAAAAAGTTGTAAAAATATCTTTGTGCGTCCAAAATTTAATAAAAAAATGTTGCCTGAATAGTATAAATAGTGTTATTTTGGTAAAAAATTAACATAAAATTGTAAAATAATAAGTTAAAAAGTTGTAAAAATATCTTTGTGAGTCCAAAATTTAATAAAAAATGTTGCCTGAATAGTACAAATAGTGTTATTTGAATAAAAATAAGGATAAGCTGTGAAAATGTTTGACATAAAGTCAAAGTTTGGTAAAAAATAAACTCAAACTTAAGTTAAATAGCACACAGTAACATATATTTACTACCTAAATCAATAATCAAAGGGTCCTAGGTTCGTTACCCCGTGATAAAAGCAAATGGTGAAAACTGTAGGCCCCGTCCCTGATAGCTCTCCCTTCTTCATAGTACAGATAAAAAAAACCTGCGCTAAAGCGTCCTGTGCCTTGGGGCAACCCTGAGCGGAATATTAATTGGCGGCGGAAACCAGTTCTACAAGCGACGCATAGCTTCGGAGATTTGACCCTTGCTGTGCATTCCCAGACATCCTTTGTTGTCTGGATCAATCCCTTCGCATGCCCTACGGCGTTGCATAGCTTTCCCCTGTTCTTGCGTACTGGTTAACCTTGGAAAAACCGGTTCTGAAAATCTACCGACGCGTTCTCTGATTGGTCAATCAGATTCCTTCTTTGTTCTGACGTTCTGACGTCATTTGACCTTGAACGCTCTTCCCCCAAATTCCTTTCTCGTCTACCCTCAGAGCGGAGCTCACCGGTCTCCTGTCTGGCGTGTGAAACCAACGTGTTTCATAACATGATGAAATTACTGCATAGTACTAATTAATAATATTACATATCGCGGGTTCGAGTACCGGAACCGTCTTCTTTCGTAATTGGACCTGTACCTACACCCATTACCACCGTTCATAGCGGTTCATAAACCATAGAAAACTTATTTTCAATACTATAAACATTAATTATTATCGATTTATACATTACATACTTTGCAGTAATGAATATAAAACCATATGCATAGCGTTTAGTACCTCTAATTACCTTCTATATACATATTTTTCATAAAATAAATAATTATATATTCATAAAAAGTTATAAACATGCAAATACATAAATGTAAAGTATTCTAAGTACGTGCAAATAAATTCTAAGTACATGCGAATTAATTAAAACCCGTGCAAATTAGTTATAAATACGTGCAAATTAAAGACCACCCATGCAGCGATTGAGCTTATCGCGTTCAACCTCTACTGGGGGGGTTGCTTCCCGCTTCTAAACTTTGAAGTTGACTAACGAGCACTACGATTAGTTTGCGCATCGATTTGGTCAATTGGAAACAGAACATTCCAATAAAAATCATCACTTATCAAATTATGAAGAAAAAGATTATTACAATCAGTCACACCACAGACTAAGAAGAGAACAGACCGGGAAGCTATATTTAAACCGCGCTGCGCTTGGAAATCGCAGTACCATACTTTGTCGACAGATGGCGCTGCGGTCTACTTTTGCTGTCTGTGGTCATACTACATCCGTCCTTGACAACCCCATTATAAAGTTCCTTGTGATGCTTCTGGCAATACTGGAACGTTCTTAAATTTAATTTTACTTCTTCTTAAACTTCGTCCCGAAGTACCTACTAGGGACCAAAATTTTCATAAATATAAGGGTCGGGTTTCGTGAACTTTATCCTCGGAAAAATTACATTAAAATTTAAGCTGGGTAATTTTTTGACCGTGGTGCGACAATAACCCGTCCTCCGTGGGAATACATTTTCTTCGTTTAGAGGGGGTTGCGGGGGAGGGTTGTTCGCACGCTCTCACTTCCACCCTGCCCACGCTGAAAGTTTTAATGCGTCGTTAATCTTCTCAGCAAACACCCTCTACTCATTCCTCTTACAAGAGAGAAATGCCGGGCCAATTCGGAGACAAGCATTGGCTTCAGTGTCCTGGTGCTTGTAACCCCTTATTTGGCAGTATCATCAGACATCCAGGGGCGTATTGGCTTAGCAGGGGCGTAGGGAGGGGCCCTGGTAATTGGTTTCCTTCGTTTCAATGTTTGTAAGCATGTTATATCATTATAACAGATATAAAGTTCAGTCGAGTAGTATTCGAACATGATAATAAAGTAAAAAAAAAATGGAAAAGAAATTAATGTAAAACGTACAAACCAAATCCGAAGAGAGAGTGGTTCCACAAAATTTCAGAACATAAACTTTATAACTTAAATTTACCCAAAACATTAAAAAATAATTCGTGAATGATTCTAAGGTGAAAATATTTTCATAGAATCGCGTGCAGTGGTTCCCAAAGTGTGCACCGCGGCGCCCTTCGTATAAAGGGGCGCCGCGAAATGTTCCAGTATTTTCACTGAAATGACACTTATTGCAAATATGTGCTTATTTAGTACTTTTTTCACATTTAAAATATTTCTGAATTTGAAATATGTGTTTATTTTTTTTTAACTTAAGGCAAGCAACCTAACCACTCTAACTTAGCGTTGCAAGTGTTAGATAGGACTCTGACTTGGGCGGAAAAATCTTGAAACTCTAAGGACTCCGTGAAACGAAATAGTTTGGTAACCACTTGCCTAGAGCAAGGAAGTTAGGCCTCGTTACATGATAAATTTGAAGTGCAATTAGAATACGAATTGCAACAAAGAGTGTACTTTCTAAAATAAATTTAGCATCCATCGAGGCCTAACTTCCTTGCCTTAGGCGATTCGACGAAAATCCTTTCACGTTAGCATCGTTGACGAAAAAGCTTTCTATACTTTCGCCCACCAGCCCTGAAAAAAAAAAATGGTCTCACTTATAGCACAACACTTGAGCAACCTTCTGTTCTGACCTCACGGGAGAAATATTTTTAATTTTAGGCTAGATGCCTACCTTGTGTGGTTAGGCTAGCTAGGTTTAGTTCTCTTAGCCTAAATAATAATTTTCCATTGCATTTATGCTAATGGAACCTAATCTAACAGGCCTGACCTAACCTCGTATGACGTCAGAACGCAAGGTTGCTCAAGTGTTGTTCCATAAGTGATACCAAAACAATTCACCGCGCATGCGCGACGATTAGTGCAAGGTGATATGACGAATGTGATTGGAAGAATTTAGCCGGTCCTAGTGGCATCCAAGTGACAAGTGTAGCCGCTTGTGCATCATAACAGTAGATTCCTTGAGGAACAAATGAAGATATTTTATTTCCAGGAGAGAGGCTACGCAAGCTATGGACAACGTGTCGTGCCACTCCAGTGTGAAAGGATGCATTCATTTCTTCAGATTCGTTTTGAAGTAGCTTCTTGTCGACATGTCGTTTCACACATCGGCATGAAATCTCTCGTAATGGTTGCTTCACGTCGTTCCAAAGCGCTCCTATTTCTCCCTGCTATTTTGAAGTTGGCGGTGAGAGGATAAAATAAACGCCCGTGGCTTGAAACAACACACATGTAATTGGCTTCCTGCTTTAACTGTGCTGTTTGCTTATGTGTTGTATATTAGCAATCACGTTGCGTTGAATACAGCTGCTTCTCGCATCTGTCTGTGAAAACAACATTTAAAAAAATATCCAATTCGTTGCGTGGAAATGTAGTTTCCATATGTTGGAGTCGGAATTGTATTCACGAGCCACACATGTATCAAATTAGTTGCAATTACATTCAGGAAATGTTACTTACATATACGGGTAATACGACATACCGGGTGGTCCAAAAGTCCCGGAACGGGCACATATCGTGAGAAATACACATCGAATCGGAGAACGAAAAAAATCGTGTTTAATAAGTGAAAGAAAGCTATTCAATGATATCACACGGGAGCAACTGTGAAATTTTAAATGGAAACCCCCATTTTGTATTGTATAATCGGAAAGACGACTTCATTCCGAGTACAACGAGTTATCAACCATCTTCCTAGCTCAATTAGGAACGGAGATATGGCGATTTTAATTTTTTTAATTTTTAAATTTGGAAGGGGGTCTACCATATACTCTATTGAAAGGTCTTGACGTGCAGATTCCGAATCTGCAATCGCTTTGGCTCTAGCTTGGGGAATCAAGTGGGATATCATTGAATAGCTTTCTTTCACTTATTAAACACGTATTGTTTCGTTTTCCGATTCGATGTGTATTTCTCACGATATGTGACCGTTTCGGGACTTTTGAACCACCCTGTATAACCCCCCAGATCGAAAGTTCTGTATAAACCCATTGTTTCCTTCACGTAGCTCGAAGAATCTTCTTGGCGAAGTGGTTATCACATTGCTCTACGACGCCAGGGGTCTTCTGTTCGAATCCCGGCCTGGGCATGGATGTTCTTTGTGAGTGTCCGTTCATTAATTGCATCATCAGTCAGCCTTCTCTTCGCGATTAGCCAAAAGTTGAAGAAAAAGGAAGTAAAAATAACCTAATTCATTCAATCAATCAAGACGAGAAGGACTGATCTTAAACAGACGCTAGATTTTATTGGGAGCATTCAGACCACGAGTGTTTCACACCGAAGTGACGAGCGACAAGGACCCAACATTTCGTACCGAAGTAACACGACAAGCTGCACGCGTCGCTCTGACTGGGCAGTTCTCTCAATACCGTGCATCGTGTCGCCTCGGTCTGTTGGTAGAGCATGCTCAGTAAATGCCTTCCTACCGACTGGATGGGTCCTTGTCGATTGTTACATCCAGTGTGAAATCTCCGTGTCGCTTGTCGCCTGTCTCTTCTGGGAGATTTTTTGAGACAATCAAAATTTCCAAATCAAACCTGGAAAAACCACTGATAAATGCAAACCTCCCTTTAAAAAGACCCCAAATTATCATTTTGCTTTTGAAAAACTTTTACGACGAAGGTTAAAAATTTTAATTAAGAATTATTGTAATGTGTGTCCCACCCCCCCTTTCTCTAGAACGGAGCTATGTAATAACCACTTTTACAATTCCAGCCCTACCCCCCTCCCCCTCGAATAATATCATGCGTACGCCGGTGTCCTGATTCGAGGTACACGGAACCGCGACTACCTCGAATTACAAAAAAAAACAATAGCGTAGCGTTCCTCTGAACGCGGGGATCTTAAATAGGGATGTAACTTGCCCCTCCCGATTAGCACTTGTTGATGGTAGAGACAGCCCTGAACGGGCAGGTACAAATATCTAACAATTCATTAAAATAGACTCATGATTCCTTTCTAGACTGACGTGAGCAATGCGAATGGCAGAATGGGTGTAGACTAGCTTACCCTGTTCGGTTTAGAAATAAGACCAGTAGCTCCTGCTTCTCCGATGATTCCAGATTAAAAGACCTCTTGTCGCTCTCATGCGCACCTATTTAAACCCTCGCTTGGCCTCTCGTCACCTCTTGCCAAAGGCCAGTGTTCTTACCATTTCCTGTAGAAAGCTTATCCATCACATTTCTGAACAGGAGCTGACAAGGTCTGCCAGGGTCAATATTTCTTAATCGAACAGGCATATACTGTAGTTATGAATTTTGTACTTGCATTGCTCAGTACATCACTAAGAATGATGGTAGGGAAAAAAATAGTCAAGTGTCTGTGTTTTGCTTGAGGACATTGCGTTGTTTCGAAGCAGCAATTTCACGAGCTCGTTAAGCATTGTAACTGGCTCTATATCCTATAGTCCACATCCGATAACACGTTAATGCCTCCAACGCAGTGACACGGGTTTTTGTAAAGTTTTGCTTAATTTCTTACCTCGGATTATACAAATATCGGATTATTGCGATACAACTTTAGTGGTTTTTTAATATTTTCAGCAAGAGATAAAATTGTCGTTCTTCTGAGGACATATAGCTTCAATCAAACACATGAACGAGTGAAATGTTAATGAGAAAAGGTGTTAAAGTTTGTTCATATTTTGTGGTGACATCTATATGTGTGTTTTATATTAACGAACACAAATTGTCCTTATTGACAGACAACACCTTGTTGTTGCACTCCTGTGAAATCTGGAAAATCGGCTTCGTTTTCTAGCCAGCAACACCAAGCTGAAATTCCTTCTTGCAAAGTTCTTTAGTGCAGGGTTTGATGTCCGCGCCCCCTGGCGAAAGTGCAGGGAACTTCGGTTGACAACTTCCAGATCCATCTCCCACACATGCTGTCATTATAAGACGCCTCGCTGTCAGCGGCTGTCAGTTTACAAGCGGTTGCTTCTGGGAGCCACTACGGGCGGCGCTAGTGTTGACAAAACCGGGGCGAAATGTTCCATTCCATTCCTTCCTGGTTTTCCTTAGCTCCCCACTCCGGCCGCCAGTCGGCGCCTTTGTCGCCTTGTCTCTTCCAGCATTCTGGCCTGTCTCTGGAGTGAAAGAGAGGGGAAAATGGTGCAAATATTGACCAAAGTTAGTTTCAACAGGGAAAGGAAAAGGAAGGGGGGAAAATGAAGTTGAAAAGTGCCACAGTTGCTCCGTCTACGAAAAAAAATCACTCTTCATTTCTTCCTTTACCCTTCTCTTCGGTTGTGGATTGGAAGAAGAGGAAGTAATAAAATGCACGTCTGTGCTAAGTGCACCATTTTTGCAATAAATAGGTTTAGACTCTGAATTAACTTTTTGCTTCAGAAGAGAAGGCGGAGAGAGAGGGCAGTCCCCCATTGGGACACAAAAATGCGCTAGATTAGAATTATAAACAACAACTGTAACAAAACATTAAAATATTAAAATCTATGTGATTAGTTATTCAGTTTTTTCACACAAATATCTTCAAACCGTTTACCACTGCACCATTGCCCGCTACTCTCATTATGTATGTTTTAAGTAGAACGTTTTCAAGGTTATTTTAAGGTCACTCTAATTTTTTAAAGGATTATTCCTCGTACAAAATAAACAACTTTTGTAGACACAATTTTTTCATTGTAGACACAATTTTTTCAATGGAGCGCACACTTTCACAGATTTCTGACAAGTAAAACGTAATAATATATAAATATATATTCGTATTATTTCATAAACATAGAAAAAAAACAAAAACAAGTAACACAATCCAAATAAAGGGGTTAATTATCGGCACCACGCGGAATATGGTGCTGATAACTTCTCCCCCACATGTCTGAGATTGTGAATGTGTGATCCACATCTGACATGGATAGTGCTAACTCTTATAGGTAAAGTGTGGTAACGAATTTCCTTGTCGTAATGTGTTCTACTTTCTACTTATATACACGATAGTTAAATATATCAATTTTGTATTTCTATTGCTCTGAATAGCATCGGGGATATATGGGGGGGGGGGGGGTAGGGTCGCAAAATATAATCACATGGGAGCTGGAGACAAATGTCCCCTTGCCCAGTACGCCCCTGGCAGGAATTGAAATTCATCTCAGTTGCCGGGATGCATATTTACAAATCATAGAGTTCTGTAGAACCAGAGGAATATATCGCTTTCTTATTGGCTGTGCGCACCGGAAGTGTTTCCCCTCCCCACCTCCATTACGATAAGAGATTTTCTTTGTTACCTTTACTGGTTCAACCGACTTCACCACAAATCCCAGTAATTGTATCGCAATTTGCCACCTTTTTTCCTGCTTCCTCGTAACACGTCAGCTGGCGAGGACATTTCTAGCGCCAGCTCGTAGGCATCAGCTGTAGACCGTCATGCTGAACAAACACAGATACACCGGAATATCCGACCAAACAAAGCAGCAGATTATGTAAAGCCGCGCACAAAACAAACAAACATCGCATGTTAAGCTACGGCCACCAGCGCTATCATACTTTCATCCCCGTCCAGTCGGCAAGAATGGACTCGCTAGAGAAGACAATTTGGCTGTTCTTTCGCCAGCACGATGACGGAGCAATTTGTGTTCCTTGAAAGAGGGGGGGGGGAGGTGTGTGCAACGTCCTTTGCTTTTGCCCGTGATCAAAATTCCATCTCCGGAAATGAGTTGATCTAAATGATTTCATAGTCGTTTTCTGCTTTCCCCGTATCTCTGGCTTCTCACAGACTCCCCCCCCCCCTTTCTCTCTTTTTATTTCATTATTTTCCTCTCTCTAGGGCGTGCTCTTCTCCTAATTGTCTCTCCTTCACTTCTCTTACTTCACTCACTCACTCACTCACTCATTCTCTGTGTGTGTATGTATATATATATATATATATATATATATATATATATATAGAGAGAGAGAGAGAGAGAGAGAGAGAGAGAGCATTGCCTGACATTCGGTGCGAGACTCGGCGGCAAGCGGCCCGGCTTCAGCGCTTGTCTTTCCCAGTGAACGGATCCGCGACATTCGCTAGAGTCGGCTATTAAAATTATAGTTTTCATATTGTGTACTAACCTTGACTACAGAAGGTGTTGAAAATGGTGTCCCTCTGCTGCAGCACATTCCTGGCATCTCCTAAGGAAATTGACATTTACACGTGCAAGTTCGTCTACTGTAATTCTCCCGATTTCTCGTACAATATTCTCTTTCAACTCACGGATGGTGTGCGGATTGTCTTTGTATATTTTATTTTTAAGATTTCCCCATTTTTCTTTCCACTTTTATTCAGAACTGACCCTGTTACTCTAAACTTTTATACGAGGTTTAATATAGTGGTCCTATGTAGAACGGGAACACCAGGAAATTTCGTTGCAAAACGTCGTCGCACTTCTCCATAATTTTTCTTTCCGAAGTAACGTTAACTCGACAAGATAAATCCTTTGTTATAATGTAAACTTTTGTGGTGCCATATTAAGCCACAATCTTCAACACATGGACACGACACAACACAACTTCCGAGGGAGGATTACACTGGCGTCAGTGTGCAACGTCAATAGAAAGGGAAAGAGAGCGAAGGCAGGGAGAGCGAAAAAAACGGACTGTAGCGTGCAACTGTCGCGGACCCGTTCACCGGGAAACACAAGCTCTGATGCCGGCCCGCTTGCCGCCGAGTCTCGTAGCGAATGTCAGGGAATGCTCTGTGTATATATAACGACCGCCATGTTAGGCAAATTTCAGTCATATATTTGAATTTATATTATTCGTATACTAAAAGTTAATAACTTGGATTAAATTATTTATATTTAATTGTTTTCATAATTCAGGTATATATTTATGTTTTATCTTATGTTATTATACTATTCGCGTATTTTTGCAACATCAATTCATATTTTATAGGCTAATAATTATCCCAAATAACATATGCAACATTTTCATTATTTGTCCAATCCAAGATGGCTAGGACTATTTCTATCTTTCACACGAATGTTGTTGTTTAAGCACATATTAAATACATTTCTACCTAATACCGATATTTCTAAACAATAGACAAGATTGAAGTAATTTAGTCTTCGTTATAAATCCGTAAGCTAAATCTTTATTTAATCATTTTATGTGCAAGGGCAAATATGAATTATTTTATTAAATCAGTTTCGTTATTTTTTTCCTAGTTTAATATTGTAATATTATAGCAAAGTATTTCTCCCTCGCTTTCAATAAAATAACGTTTTCCTATTGGCTGTTTATGTTAGGAGTGGGGAATGACGCTTCGTGTATATGGCGACGTCAAAAGTTCCACGTTGGCATTCTTAATTGTTGCCAACCACAATCAAAGCTTACTATCGCTAATTAGCATTAATCTGACATATACATTATCAACTTTTCTTGTGTTATTTTTGTGGTATGACATTGTAGAATTTTAAGCAAGAATCTGTTAAGCTATGCTTCGCGTCTGAGGTAGCAGTTGAGGTCTTGTGTTAAATAAGTTGTTTATCACTGCCTACGAGCGTGCGGACCCAACAAATTATAATTTTAACTTGTGCGAATCAGTATGTACGCGCGCGATATGTGATTAAAGATTTTGGACATTTTAATTATAAAGTATTTGGATTTTATTTGACGTGATGTGCAGCAATTCGGTGGTTACCTTCCTGGTAGATTGGGGATCGCCTTAATCCCGATCCCTGGGTGAGAACACGTGCTTCAACTGACCAGCCGGAGCAAGGAGTGGTGTGTTGCCAATTCGGATCTATATACCCTGGAGATCTCCATATCCTGAGTGGTTGCACGTTGCATATATATATATATATATATATATATATATATATATATATATATATATATATATAACCCTTGTTTCTTTTATTTCTCTTTTTATTTCAATCTCTCTCTCTCTCTCTCTCTCTCTCTCTATCTCTCTACCGCTATTATCTCTCCCTCTTGCTTTCTCTCCTAAACATTTCTATTTTTCTATTTCCAATGACTCAACATAACCTCGCACCATTTACAGTATAGGTATACCTTGCTTCAGAATATTTCCCCCCTTTGGAGGGGGGAGAGGCAATCATCCTTAGAAACTGCTCTGCTAGCAGCCCAAAGAGAAGACTAACCTTCCCTTCAGCCTAAGAAAAACGGGAGCGGTCCTACGTGAACTGACTTTTTTGGTTCATTGCTTCGAAACTAAAAGACTCCGCGCAGCCCTTTGAAAGGACGAAAGAAGTTGCATACCGAGGAAATACGAGAAGGGCACGAGGGGGGATGAATTGTGACGTGTGCTCCTCATTACCATACTCACCCGCTTCGCTTGTTCTCTCGGACGAAAAGAACTGCCCGCGCATCTGCGAGATATATGCCACAGCTTCCTGACGGCACACGGACTGAATATGAGAGCGAAGTCATTATTTATATTGCACGATAAAGCAGAGACTGAAAATAAAGTTCTCTTGAAATCTTTTCTGCTTCAAATTCATACGTCGTCCCTTAAACTTTTCCAACAATCACTTTTACAACAATGCCGTTGTCGTAAGTATTTATCCGCCCTCGCCCCCCTTCTCAGATTTAAGACAGAATTGAGGCTGCGCTTACAAATAGGGTTTAATTAGTCCCTACTTCAGTGGTACTTGAAAGGAAGTTGATTTGCCTTCGTCTTCCATATTTGTATGGTGTTGTGTTTGGCTTGATTGAATTGGCGTGAAGTCGCTTTGGAGACGGTGTTCTGATCTTAGGAGGGAGAAGAGGTTCCTTGAGTCTGGAATAAGGAAATAATATTTATTTATTCTTCCCTTTTTTGTTTTATTTGCATATCTATTCTGTTTTTATTTTCCTCTATCTTCTTTCTGTTTATCCTAGTTTTAGCATCTCTTTGTTCTCCCTTATTTCCTCTTTTCTTGACATTTCTTTTGCTGTATTTCCCTTCCTGTTTTGTTTTATATTTCTCTTTACTCTTTCCCTTTCTGTACGCCTGTGTCGCTTCTCTTTTTCACTTCGTTTCTTTGTCTCTTTCTCTCCTTTTGTTCTTTATTTCCAAACTTTTCCCTTTTCTCTTTCTCTCTCTTTCTTCTTTATCTCTATTCTATTTCCTTTGTCTCTTTTCTAACTTTATCTTGTTTCATGTCTCTTTTTCTCCCTTTCATCTTTATTTCCCTTCTCTTCCCTCTTTTTCTTCTTTATTCTCTTCCCTTTCTCTCTCTCTCTTTTATTATCTCTCCTTATGTTGTTTCATATCTTTTTCTCTCCCTTTCCCCCGTTCTTCTTTAAGTCCACAGTTTTCCCTTTCTCTCTCTTATTTCTGTCCTTATCTCTCTATTTGTTGCATGTCTTTCTCCCTTTATTCTTTCTCCTTTTCCTTTCTCTCTCTCTTTGATTTCTCTCTTAACCTCTCTATCTTTGTTTCATGTCTCTTTTCTCCATTTCCTCTTTATTTCCCATCTTTTTCCCTCTCTCTTTCTTCTTTAAATCTATTATTTTCCCTTTCTCTCTTTTATTTATCTCTTTATCTCTCTCTCTAACTTGTTTCATGTATCTTTCTAGCTTTGTTCTTTCTCTATTCTTTTCCCTTTCTCTCTCTCTCTCTCTCTCTCTCTTATTTGTTTCGTTCTGTCTCCCCTCTCTCTTTCTCCGTGTCTTTTATTTAATTCCCTCTTTCTTTATCCTTCTCTTGCTTCTTTAAACGGCAGCATCTTGCCTGTGTCAAATTATTTGATGGACGTACAAAGGGGGAGGGGGGGTTGAAAGGATTCAAGGAGGTGCAATGTACCCTTCTTGCGCCTCTCGTTCATACGCCACATGTTACTTCAACCCATTTACTTTAGTCTCGTACATCACCCACGGCCTTGCTGCTTGCTCAGCACAATAGAGGGAGTTGGAAGACGGGATCACGAAGTGCTTGCGCTGTGGAGGAGGGGAAGAGCCATAAACGAGGTGCGAGGTGGTACCCGATTGACTACTCCGCCACTTACAGGTGAATTAACAGAACCAAGCCAATTACCGAGCGAGTAATAAATCCTTCACGCCGACTCCCTTTTTAAAACCGCCCACCAAACGCCAACGGTACGATAATACCCAGCGTTCCATGTATCTGCTTCGCCGTTCGTTTTATAGCTGAGAACTTGCACTGGGGCTTACATGGCCTAAATAAGTTGGCTGAGTCTCTTTTAGGCGCACATACTGCCGTTTGAGATTCCAGAATTTGGTAAACTAGGCTGTAAAGTCCTGCAGAGAGATCATTTAGTTGAAGCGTCAAATAGTTCCCACGCAGGACGCTAGATGACGTACGGAATTGAGAGCTTCTTCGCTCCAGCGACTAACGCTCGAACAGGCAAAACGAGCGGTATATGCTCGAAGCCCAGTAGTTCACGTATAATCGTAATTTGTCTCTGGTAGTGGGCCCTCAAATATGGATCGTGAAGTCAAAGATGCAGTGAAATTGAAAGTTAAGTAAACATAGACATTATCTCCATATTAAAATGTAGCTTTGTCTATCATACCAATACAGTGATAAATGAAAATGAAATAGACGATTGTGGGCTGAAACTGCCAGGACGGATAGTTTACATACCGGGTGGCCAGAATCAAAGTTACCCAACTCAGAGCCCTCTGTAGCCTGTTTGAGGCATCGTAGAACTCTGAAATGCAGTGAATCCACAATGGAGACAATGGGGAAGAGGATGGCGATAAAAAAATAGTTCAATTTTCCGCCACCAGGTTGAAATGTGGCTCTGTACTTCCATGATGGGGTGTCATAATGACGTAAACTGCTCCAATTGGTTATGGATTTGCCTTTACCTTGCAATCTTGTAATAAACGAGAGATTATTTTCTCGCAACTTCCAGCCACTATCAGATGTCTTTCTAATTAATAACTCAGCTAAATATCTTATGTTTTTCAATATTCATTATTACAGCGCCACATTTCAACCTGGTGGCGGAAAATTGAACTATTTTTTTTTATCGCCATGCTCTTCCCCATTGGTCTTCATAGTCGATTCACCAAATTTCAGACTTCTACGATGTCTCAAACAGGCTACAGAGGGCTCTGAGTTGGGTAACTTTAATTCTGGCCACCCCGATATATGCGTCTGCGATTATTGTCACATCGAAATGTTTGACTCGAACGAGTATGAGCGAGCGAAAGTGGTTTCATCCAGTACTCTACTGTGAAGTCTAATTATCTACAGAACATCTCCAGCCAGTGCTGGTTTGTAACCTGGTAATGTAAATGATGTTATGGAAAATTGCCACACGAAATCACCCACCCCGAAAATCAAAGCCGGGTCTCTCGCGCAACAGTCAGACACCCTACCTCCAGTATGGACCTTCTGTGGCTCTAATACAGGGTAAATATTTTATATGATTTATTTTACTTCGCATATCTGCTACTTTTGGGCTAATCGCGAAGATGAGGATGAGTGATAATATGATGAAACTGAAGAAAGGACATTCACAAAGAACGGTACTCCTGGCGCCGTAGCGCGCTCTGCTAACCACTCGCCGCCACGGAGGCCTATTCGAAAAAAAATATCTGGTTACAGGCTCACGTATATTGTATGCTCCAGGCCCCGCACTCATTGCACCAAACTCAAACACCTTCTTGGCCAAGCGCCGTGTTTCATCTTCTGACGCAAGCGCGGAATGCTTTCGTGCTTTGGTTGACTTGAGTTTGTGTTTTAAGTCCACTTTATGCACAGTAAGGCTAATCGGGACTGGACCTACAGTTTAAAGTGGTATCCGAACCATGTGCCTCCACCGTGTATCGAACCCGGGACCCCTTGATTACAAGGCTACGACGCTACCACTACGCCATCGGGGAGGCTCGTGGTTAGGTTAGTCTTGTTAGGTTTAGCCTAACAACGAAAGCATTTAGCCTGACGTCAGAAGGCGAAATACGGCGCTTGACCAAGGTGTTTGAGTTGGATGCGATAAGCGACACCCACGAGTTCTCCCAAAGAGTAGATGTCCAATTGGACATTCTGCAAGTCCGACATTCATGAGTTCGCCAGACGCCTTTCCGACAGCGTAATTCTTCTCCAGAAATGCCGCTTAGTAGCGCACGTAAAATTTTTACTGGAGCGACAGGAAAGGTTCCCTGGAAGTTCATTTAGACAAAGGGCCGACGCATGGCCCTCAGAGGCCGAGAGATGGGCGTTAGTACCATCGGGACGATTCCTCTAGTGCGATTGATATTCATAACCCGTCTCACCGCCTGGGCGGAAACATCCAGAGCGCGGACCTTTAGTACTAGTTCCCGAACTCTCCGCTGGTGTCAAGTGGCGCTTGAGGAGGAGGGAAGCAGCTGTAAAATTGGAGGAGATATGGTCGTAATATCTCCCCCGGCCTCGCGGAACCCATTTCAAGTCCTACCGAATCTCATTACTTTAGCCGACGTGAAAATGGTCGTTCTGTTTCTGTGGGCCGAGTCCTTTTCCTCTCATCTCTCACGAGCTTCCGTGCTTTTTATCCCTTTTCTTCTCGCGGGGATGATCGGAAAGTAAGGGAACTATGGCACCTGTATGCTGGGGCATTAAAAAACCCGGGAATTTATAAATATCATTTACTGATTGAATTTAGATGTGTCATCCCTTAGGTTATTTGCAGGAGCGTATATTCTAGGCTAGCTACGTTATCTGCGAAGCCTAGAGAGTAGAATACAGAAGAATAAACGACTAGAAACTTTGAATAAATTTACTCAATTCAGTAAGAAGATGATTATTCTGGAGTGCAACCTAGCTGCTGTTGCCATGGCAACGAGAATAAATAAGGTTCCCGGGTTCGATACCCGTTGGAGGTGCATAGTGGTTCGGATTCCACTTTAAACTGTAGGTCCAGTCCCGATTAGCCTATCTGTGCATAAAGGGGACTTAAAACACCAACTCAAACAAACGAACGTATAGTCTTCTTCCATAGCCTAGGACCACGTGTCCTAGTGAGGTAGTCCAGATCTGGGATTCAACATACGCTACTGGTTACTTCCACCCGTCACACCATACAGAAAGAGCTACGTGAGAGACGTGGTTTCCATTTCTGGGATGGTGATCTCAGGTATATTTGCCTACAATGTGCATTCACAAGCAGGTCTGGGGTTCACCCAGCCCCTCTGGGAGATAAAGGCAACTAGAGTGCGGTGCTGATTACACTGGGGAACAGTGAAATTGCGGCACAGTGTATGAGAGCTAATTTAGGGCAATTTCATGCTGCTGAATAATGATATAATAATATATTTCCTGAATTGGCTCTAATGTATGAAATAAATGCAACTAAACCAAAATGGCGGAAACATAAATGAACTTCCAACAACAATTTAATATTTCTTTTTGTGATTACAATCATTATTATAAAAATAAATTTATATAGGTCTATGATCATAATAATTAAGAAAATATGTACACAATGAAGTAACAAACTATGTGAAACGTTTTCTATACGATTTCCTGCTGTATTGCTTTTTAGGACAATCCCTCTGTAAGCTCCAACAGTAGTCAGCCATCATGTGGCGATCCCACCGTCCCTGGTACCTTTCTTCCATTATCCTTATATCCTGATGGAACCTTTCTCCCTGTTCTTCACTAAAATCACCAAGGTTCTCAGGGAATCTGTCAATGTGGCTATGTAGAAAATGTATATTCACACTCATATTAGCTCCCAATTTCTCAAAATTTTTCAACATATTTCCAACTATATCGCGGTAGTTTTCTGCTCTGTGATTCCCAAAAATTTTTCGACGACGGACACAAAGCTCAGCCAGGCCTCAGATTCGATGTAAGACATGTAAGTTGTAAAATTGGCATCATTTATAAGTGTACGAATTTGTGGTGGTCCGTCCAAGATTCCTGCCTTCAATTTTTCAATACTTAGTCCTGGAAAAGTGTGGCATATATATTTGAAACAATCACCACTTGTATCTAAGGCCTTGACAAACTGTTTTATCAACCCAAGTTTAATATGCAGTGGCGGAAGGATGATTTTGTCCCTATCTATCAGCGGTTCGTGAATGATATTAGCTTTTCCCACTAATATTTTCCCTTGGGGGCCAAACTTTTATCGTCCAATGCTTTTCTCTAGCACGACTATCCCACAAACATAGGAAACAGGGATACTTTGTGTACCCACTTTGCTGTCCTAGTAACAAATTCACCATCTTCAAATCCACACACACGAGCCACTTATATTCAGCATATTCAATTTTTTTTAAAAACCATTTTTATGTTTTGGTATTCTTCCTTAAGCTTTGTTGAGTGTCCGATATATTGCCTAGCAATGCTTCATAAGTTGACTAGCAACAATTTACAAATAATAAATAAGTTGCTTAATGGGAATTTCAGCCCATTATCAAAATTTGATATTACCGAGAAAAGCGTAGAGTAATTTTACCTCCTACATTTTCCATGGTGTGTTTATTTTAATATCTGGAGTCAATTCAACTGAACCAATCATACAATTGGCAATCACATCTGTTTTGTGTGCTGAAACTGTTATTAAACTTTATGCCACAAAATAAAATCTTTTTTTTGTTCCCCAGTGTTATCTATAGTATGGCCGAGATCGATAACGTGTGGGGCCCCACCTCCCCACAACGTTGAAATGTACTAGATTGCTCTAAAAACATGCCAAGAATATTGTTGTACGTTATCGACACCATGAAAATCACACTATTTACTACTGTCATTCGTTACACAGAAAAATCTACTTTTTTAAATTAACGAAAAACGTTTTGTACCGTTTTTTGGTAATCATGAATAAAAACACATGCTATCGTTTACTAGATTTGGAAATTTTGATTCAATTATTTGGTAATTATAAAGAAATTAACCTGGTCAAAATTACTTACAAAAATTGGTGATCGGTTATTTGGTTGTAGCATGTGTAACAAATATTTGGTCACAATTACATGTTTTTTTTAATTACAAACAAACATTAATTTTGGGTATCTTAGAGTATATGCATAAGTATTACCAGGCAAATTGACCATCACTATCATTATTCTCTTTGTCATACGCAATGAGAGAGCTTAAAGAAGTAAAACAAAACGCCAAACAATTTGCTGACAAACCCTGCACCAGAAAACGTTCTTTAGAAACATGTAGGATGCATTAATGAAAATATTCATGGACAATTTGCCGAGCAATACTTAGTCTCTTTTTCAAAGTCTATCTGTATCTTCAAATGTAGGCCTATTCTTTGATTTGTATTTTAATTATCTTTGTTTGGCTGTTTTCTTAGACTGACTATTAAATAATTCCTGTAAAGTGGATAGTTTCGTGGTAATTCATCCATACATTCCACCCCTAAATCTATGCAACTGTTCCCCCTAAACATTTTATGAAACCTCTCCCGCTCTCATAGCTTGAAAACATTAGACAAATCCTCCAATCACGTTTCTCGTGTCATTCACCCACGCACCACGCCCTACACTAAGATCCGATCAATTTGTCCACGGCAAGGCAACAAATATTTCAACCACGATTTTTGCATATTCCTGCTAACAGACAAACAAACAAACGAAAAACCCACCTTCGTGGACTAAACGAGCATAGTGTATTTTCGTTTTATGCCATTCCACTGTTTCAGACTACACATCAACTCGCTGCGTACAGTGTTACCAAGGTAAAATGCAGTGGAGGTAACTTGTTAGATCTACCTACACTGTTCGGTTGTAGATAGGAACAAAGGAAGCGGCAACGTTGATGCTATCTGCGTGGGTTTCCTTCGGCGATCTCATAATTAACACCAATCGCTGTACTTTTTCCCTGCTTCATGGTGTAGCTTAAGATTACTTATCTATTAGTTTACAAGAAGCTAAACAGCTCCATCTCTGAAACGATACCACAATAAATTTGGTGCAAGATCAAAGCGATCTGTATCGTAATTAGGTTTTATTTGGCTTGTGGCTGTGTAATGTTGGTTCAATTTATATTTGACTTTTGTCATGTTTATGGCACAGGGATAGTGTTGTTCCCCTTCGTCTGTTATCTTCACAACCAATGCAGTAGTCATCCTATTACAATGTATCCATTTCGTACAAAACTAACAATACATGCTGCTTGTTCACAAGAGCGTCTCAAGATATAATTTTCACCCGGGCGAGGTGGATTTTTAAAAACCATTCAATCATACAACGGATTCTTTTAAACGTTACAAATGAAGCTAATTCACTGTTGTCCGGCCGCTAAGATTGCATTGTCGATTCTTAAACCCCTACTTAAAGAGAAGGATTTTAAAAATTAAATTATATAATATCAAGCTTACCTTCAAATCTGCCATCCTGGGCAGTTACGTTGGCCTAAATTCGCCCCTGCATAAATTAATGGTGCCGATAATGAAGTTACAGGAGCGTGTCATTTTTCACAAGGTGGACACTTCATTATGTCGTGCCTCGAACATCGGTTTGCAATCTGTTGCCACCAGGACGCCCCTCTTCCATAATCGCTTGCTTGGACAAAAAAGGTGTGATGTTCTTTTGGCTTCTTTCTTTCCCGAACAAGATTTGCATACATTGAAACCGGCCTGGCTACTTTGTACAGCATAGATTGCTTAGCTCTGTCGCTCGTAATTTACATCGTGTTTGTGTGTGATGGTGTGTATGAGTGTGTGTTAAGCGTTTGCGCGATTATGTCTGCGAACTCGTCTTTTTTAGTTTGCGTCTGTGTTGAAAGAGAGCAGTGTAATCATGTTGCTCAAACGGTTGTTTTTTTGAAATGTAGTTGTACCCAAGTTGTTTGCAGCAACGTAAAGAAAATGAGAGATGTTTTTGTTCTTACTCTATTACACATATTAAAATCATTTATTTGTTTACAAAAAGAAGTAGTAGCCATATTATTGATCTTGCTACGATAAAATATATTAATATTCTGGACAAAAAGAACATAACGTGAGTTCTAATACTTTCTCTCGCACCGATTCTGTTGGTTTCATCTTCCCCCTGTTTATGAAAAAGGGAATGGTCATTATCAACTACCAGGTCTTTCTTACTCAATATTTAGTAGGCCTCTTCGGTGGTGTAGTGGTAACGTCGTCGCCTTGTAATCAAGCGATCCCGGGTTTGATACCCGGTGGAGGCACATTGCACAGTGGCTCGGAATTTTATAAAATCCAGACATCCGTGGTGGGGTGCTTAGCACAGCGCGATCAGGCGTGAGAGGTTCTTGGTTCGAGTCCCAGCCTGGACATGGGTGTTCTTTCATCAATTTCATCATATCATCACTCATCCTCATCTTCGCGATTGGCTAAAGGTGGCAGAAAAGCGAGGAACCAAGTCAATCAAAATTTAGCGGCTGAAATTAGGAAATCCATTTTAAATACTTTTACATTAATTACGTAGTTTTAAAAAAATATTTATTTTAGCTTTCACATTCTTTTGAATATTGTAAATCAATAATCACATTAGAATATAATAAATATGTAAAAACAAATCTGTTTTATCCAGTGTAATTTGAATTGTATTTATAACAACTTGAGATGGGAAACACATTGAAAACAATGATCCAGAACCCTGTGCAAATAGTCAAAGGTTGGCAGCACTGTCGCTTGCTCCGCATATCAAGAATGGAAGCTTAGTTGAGCCTCACTTAAATTCAGCAGGGGGTCTTGTTTTTCTGCGCCATGTCGGCAGGTGGCAGCACCGTACAAGGGAGACATCATTACCGGTTGATTTAATCGTAACGGTGCAGGACATATTTCTCAAAACAATGCCTGCACTGGTTTATATAGTACAGTGTCGCCCGGGACGTGATGTTGTATATTTCCCCTCACATAAGGTACTACACACCTAAAACACATTGTTATATCTCTCTTCTTCGCTGTGCTTCATTCACAACGATTCATTGCTTCAGTTTGGGCGAGGTTACAAGTAGGCGTTGGTTCGAAATATATCACGGAATGCTTGTCATCGATGCGAGAAATAAAAGACGGGAATATTTTTTTGTTTGAAGGCTCGGCTATAGCTTGGAGAGGTGAGAGAGAAAGATTTAGGAACGGTAAATCTGGATTCAGGTTGAAAACATGGTTCGTAAAAGTGCCTCTAAATATTTGTCAATAATCTGACCTTCATTTTGAATTCTCTGGTGCCTAAGAAAAATACACCAGTCTGTCATAAGATGACTGAAAGAAAATATTTAATTATATTGCAACAGTGGAGTGCCCAAAATGTATAGGTTATAAACACCCTTTTCGAAAATCCTGGGCACGCCACTGTATTGCAATTAATGTACTAAAATTATAAAATTATGACGTCTCTACTCACCTGTGGGCATTGGCGTACACAGGTTTTTTTTTTCGGGAGGGGCTGGAATTGTAAAGGTGGATAGTACACAACTGCTTTACGATAAAATATTTCGTAAAAAGGGTTGCATTTACCACTCTGCTTTTTTTTTCAGAATTCTTTTATTTGGAAATGTTGATTTTTTCAAAATTTCGGAGGGAGCTGTAGCTCCATCACCCCCCTTTGCGTCTATGCGTACGGCAGTGCCTGTAAGGTACCTCATTGAATGGTATGAGTGAAAATTCTCAGCATTCAAGTTCCTTGGGTAAGAATTATTCAGATGAATCGTTTTAGTTAAATACATGGACAAGTCAGTGCTCTGTGTACACACACACACACACACACACAAGTGCATGTTTACAAACATACTTTAAATAACGGGTAGGTATTGTAGCTTCCGCTACCCCATTTTCGAAGGGAGCGTTCGCCACTGGGTGGTGGCATAGGCGGCACCGGGAAGGGGTACGAGGAAGTGCTTCCCACCCCTTGTATTCACGTCAGCACCCTTCCGCCCCCAAATTTTCATCTCAATAATATCAACAATAAAACACGATATCAAGTGCATTATAGTACAGATTGTAATAAAGCGATCACCTTCTGGCTTATGTGCATTACCCCCGTCCGAGAAACTTGTTAAATGTCGTGCTTACGACTGGATGCATACGTTCATTCGAACGAAAGATTTAACCACGTCGACCCAATTGTCTTAGATAACCGCTTTCCGAGGGCTGGCACATAAATTAATTTAAAAGAGCACAGGAGCTGGCAGACAAATATCCTAAATTCACATAAAGGTTTAAAAACTAAAAAGGAATGATATGTTAATGAGATCCATGATTTGTTTCTATACTTCACATGTAAAAATACCTCAGATGTGTGAAAGAGAGAGAATGAGTGAGTAATTGAGGTGGCAATGTAACAGTTGTTGATTGCAATAATTTTGTTGTTGTTACAATATACATTCACTTTTTACCGTTCGTCAGTGTTGTTATTTGATGTTTTTCAGGTATCGGATATTATGCTATTGTTATGATTGCTCGAATCTACATATCTAAGGTAAACAAAGCAGTGTAATATTTCAAGGTATTTATTTTGATTTTTGATTTGATTTAGTTTATTTTACTTCGCGTTTTGTGCCTCTTGGCTAATTTGCGAAGATGAGGATGAGTGATGAAATGATGAAATGGATGAATGGACATTCACAAACAACCAAGCCCGACCGGGATTCGAACCCGGGACCCTTGGCGTCGCAGACAAGGTATTTATCTCCGCCTCGCAATAGTACGACAATAAACGACCGTCTCAGTACCGAACTTGAAAACCTGGACCGTAAGAGTCACGACAGGTTTCCCGTACACATAACGACGTTTGGCCCCGTGCCGGGGTATGAATGACACGTCATTTCGGGGACCGTGAGTGCACTCGTTACAGCGATATAAATGTTCAAAATGTAATCTAGTCTCGATTAGCCATTGCGCAATATGATATTCGTTTTTAAAGGAATCGATATTAAAGCAGGAACGCGCAATTATTTCCCGTTTCATATAGTTAGTCGCTTATATAAATAGTTATGAGAAATATTAATATTATTTCCGATTTTATTTTGCCTTTTTAGCAGGCCTACGTATATTTTGTTGCACAGTATTAGCTTCAAATACGTATGTTAGATAAGTTATATTACGTTATACAGAGTGTTTCAAAGTTGGGCAAACCCAAACTTCTACCGCTTATAACATGAAATTACTGAGATATATTTACACCGGATTTTATGCATTATTAAAATCCATTGAGATAATATGCAATGCTTAACGTTTGCTCCAGCCAGAAGATTCTGTAAATTAATCAACGGGAAAAGGCAACGTTAATTTTTTTCCCCCAGAATGCCCTTTTAGTTGTCATAATTGGTCATCTGATGAATGATGTCGTGTTAATACAGCGCTGCTACAAATATGTGTCACATGCAGCATTTGATGCATTTGTGACTAGCGATTATGTTGGTTAAGTGGAAAGTGCAATTTTAAGAGCATATCACCTTAGCTGGCAACACTAGCAGGTCGAAGCATGTGCCTAAGCATTGATCATATATTTACATGAAAAATCATAAATGATATGTATAGGGCAAAGAAAACTCTTCTTACAGTCGGGACGTGATAAGAAGCGGCGTGCAATCAGAACTCAGAACGGCAGAACGTGACCAAATTCTGTCTCCTCGTTGCCTGCTATGTGGCTGGGGGTTCTCTACGTTGCCACGTTCGCACAAACAGACGGACAGGCTAATCAGCTGTTGGCAAGCTCGGGAAAAAATTAAGCGTCACGCGAAATTAAGCACGTACGTATCAGTATGCTAATATATGTTATTTCCGTCTTAAAGTGATAATTTAACGAATCTAGAAGTTTGAATATGAAGTTTCTTGTAGGTTAACGTTAACTTCCCGTGTGAATTTTACTTTCTGGCAAGCATGAAACATTTTCTATTCCTGCTCTACACAGCAACCGAAAACATTCACTGAAAGAACCATTGTTGTGTTTTTATTATGGTACATTGCAAGCATCAGTTACCGGCATATTTTTACTTGTGTTGTATCGTATCATAATTACCTACAAAAGAAAATGCGTCTTTTGTTATAAACAACTGTGGCAAATCGTTCTCCTTCATGCCGCCTCTCTTTTCCTTCTTTGTCACACCGCGACGTTCGTCTTTTTCGCAACTCAATACCGACCGCAGCTATACCCGCCTATTGTTTTTGTATACGAAACTCGCCCTTTGTTTTGTAACGACATGGAATTTATACTTCTGTGATATAGTTGAAGCTTCAGAACGTACAAATGAAATGTATTTCTTGAAAATTAGGGCGAATTACGTATAAACAAATTACGTACAACTTGGTTTCGTTAACACGTTTTTTAAATTATATTTTGCGGAACCTACAAAAATTTACCTTTTATACAGAATTTCACAGAACTGAGTTACTGTATTACAGAGAAGAATTTATCAAGAACAAATCAATTGTGTGTGAATTGATTGATTGAGTTGGTGTTTTAAAGTCCACTTTATGCACACTACGGCTAATCTTGAATGGACCTACAGTTGGAACTGGGATCCGAACCACTATGTGCCTCGACAGGGTATCGAACCCAGCACTACTTGATTACAAGGCGACGACGCATACCCTACCACTGTACCATCGGGGAGGCACATGTGGGTGTGTGAAGTGAGATAATTTGGGAAGCTACAGGATAATACAGGCTCTGGCAATACAGAGTTCAATGAATTACAATGAAACGCTTGGAAATTGCTCGATTTCCTAAACATTAATGATACATTTGGTACATGTGTAATTAATGCTTCGATCTATCTGTATGTAAAAACATAAAAAATGAATGAAAGAACAGAAGTAGTAGTTAAAGAATTAGTTGTTTTTGCTGAGAATGAGAACAATGGAAGTGTCCCGTTGTTGACTGTTTAACCAGATGTTTAATTCTACACGTGTTTCTGTGGACTCGCGAAAATCCTGAAGTAGGTCAATCCGGCAACGCCGCGTCGCTACAAGTGTGGGTGGTTCCACGCCGGTTGCTAGCGCGTCCCGACTTTAGATGCATAAGATGCAAAATCAGTAATACCAGCTTAGGGTAACATTACTGCAAATAATAATAATAATGACAGTGAGTCACTATATGTATAATATATGAATGGTGGTGCTTTTTCGATGATACAAATATTGCAGCCACTCGTAGTAAGCTCTGCACCGCATATGTACCCCTAGATTTATGAATCTGGCACCCTCTAGGAGTGGTTGCCTCCATTTATTGCGAGTTTTGTGTCTTCGACAAAGCTTCTCGTTCTAGGTCGCAATTCGCCCGGTGCACCCCGCGAGAAGCGAAAACTTAGGAGGAATCCAATTACGGGCAGAAAGGAGAACAAACTTCGTTAGTTTTTCTCTCCCTCTCTGGCCTCCGCACCTTTCCCGCCACTGCTGATTTGGCGCGAGAATGAAGTTACGGTGCAACGCGGCCCGCAAAATGAGCGTTTCTTTGTTTAGTTCGGCGTGACGTCACTTCTCCGTACTCCATTCGGTCGTTTTCCTCCTTATCTTGCTGTCTCTACTACATTGGCTCGTTCTCTACCAATGTTTATATATGTACTCTTTGTTGTTTATTCTTGCCATTATTCATTTCCTCTTTTAGTTTTTTATAACCTTTTATGTTGTAGAATTATTTCATATTTTTGTGATTTGTTCTATTTTTGTAATCTTTGTTGAGTTTATTTATATTTTCCAATTTGTAATTTCTCATATTTTATTTGCCTTTTGATACTTCTAGGATTAGTTTCTTTGGGGCAAAAATGACTTTTGTGATTAATTTCTCTGTCTCTCTGATCCCCGTTCCCTTTTCCAAAACTTATTTTTGATTCACCCTCGTATTCGCGTACATGCATTTACATTCTTTCCATTTAAATTTGCTTCAGTGGTATATTTTCTGCATTAGTCTTCCAGCATATGTAATCTTCTTTTCCGCATATGTTCGTCGAATTACCTTTGTAGAGCTATTATATTGCCCATCATAATACAGTGGCTTTATTACATTTTCATGTTTGTAAGAATTATTTTCATGGATTTGTATGTTTTTTTTCCCCCTTTTGAATTATTTCCTCGTATTATTTTAGTTTAATTTTTGTAGCTCAGCTCCTTTCATTACCTATTGGTCCCCGGTGGAGGTAAATTGCGCAATGGTTCAATTTGAAGTGGTTGCACACTTTAAACTGTAGGTCCAGTCGCGAGCAACTTACCTGAGCATAACGTGGACTGATGACGATTCCATCGTTGACATTTTGCTTCAATACATAAAACAAAGCGAATAATAATGGCCAAGGGCGCCGATTGGGTTCCAAAACCGGGAATTGGGTTATTTCTTTGTAGATAATCGCCTAATCGTCGCCACTGATAATGGCTATGAACAATTTTCCTGGGAGTGTTTGATGAGAGTGAAAAGAAAAGGAGGAGGGAGACACAGGGTATAATCTGGAGTGGCGTAACAACATATCGCGAGACTCTGGGCGAGATTAGAATGCGAGGCCTCCATAAGTTCTTTAAGTTTGAAATCTCAATGTGAATCTATACAAAATGTTCATGGATATGTCAGCAATTTATCACATTTAATAATAATAATAATAATAATAATAATGATAAATAATTTCACTCACCCTAAAAATATATTTCTGTGTTTTCCGGGAGCCGAAATCTGAAGCTGTAGGACAGCTGTTGAATTCTTCCCGATACTTTGGACCATAACATTGCAACTCTACAATTGTACAGCTAATGGTAAAGATAATAGTAGGTAAATTTTCTATCACTATTGTCATTCTGTTTCTACTTTCCATCTTGTGTTGTTGGGATGTAATTCTGTCGATGTTGCCATCTGCTTAGAGGCGTTTTTATTTCAACCCATTATCATCACACTGTGAAAAACAAAGTGAGGGATAGTAGTAATGAACATATTACTTTTGTCGTTGGGTGTACACTAGCTGCAATAGTACCATAACATTGGTGGTTCCATCTAATACTCCAACAGCATTTCGCCGACCGTGACGGAGTGGTTAGAACATTGCGCTACGACTTCATGGGTCTCGGGTTCGAATACCGGGCTGGGCGTGGATGTTCTTTGTGAATGTTCCTTTGTCAATTTCATCATATTATCACTGTGTCACGGTATCTTGTGACATGCTAAACGCAGTTCGATATAAATTAATTTTTGTTTATTGATTCATTTTATGCACAAACATGAAAGTGTGAGGTTTGATTTTATTTTTGTGAATAAACTTGTATCCGAGCCAGACGTCGGGAGTTGGGGACGAGTTTTCCTTGAGTGACAGCCGCCGCCTAGAACATGACATATTTGCACCAACGCGGAGATAAGGAAAGATTATTTTCGCCGCTACCGGGCTTGAGTCGCAGCAGGCGTTCGAACCCATGTTCACGGATGACCAGGAGAACCAGCTGGAGCCCAACTCTGCAAGGATCCAGGACGCGTCGCTGACCGCGCCTTTCAAGACAAGGGACAGAGGTCATTTCCATCCCCTGAGAAAGCGAAGCCAAGCCACTAGAGCGTCCTGTTCAACGGAAGAATTCGAATCTCTTATATATAGGCAGTACTATGATTCCAGACACAGTTTTTCACCCGGATTTCATAGAGAGAGCAGCTCCGCGCTACACTCTCGCGTGATCATTGCTTTGTGTCCGTGAACTTTGTTTCCTTACGTACTGTGAGCAACTTGCGGATAGGGAGTTACCAGTGTGCGCCTTATTTTGGTGAAGATTACGCGGTGATTTGTTTTTGCCAAGCGTGGACTACATAAGGATGGAGGGCTAAAGAAGATAGAGAAGGGGGGCGTCGCTTCCCTGACGCCTGCAACGACGCCGAAGCCAGTCAGACGACGCCAAAACCAAACACTGCCCAAAGCCCGAAGGACGCTTTCAGATCGACGTCCCAACCAAAGTCCGAAGGACGTTTCCAGATCGACGTTCCAACCGAAGCTAGTTACCAGAGAAAGAGAGGGAAGGATGATACCAGAACGACGCCCAAACGAAGCCCGGCACCAGAGAGAGATGATTGCAGATCGACGTCCAATTGATGCCCGACACTAGAGATATTCCGAACCGGCGCGTGACCACGTACACCCGACGCTAGTGACAAGAGGAACGCCCGAGGTTCTGAGGAGGTGCAAGTACACCATATCGTCGCAATTATTCTTCGTCGCGATCGACCTCGGAGGACAATTTCGCCACAAAGGAACCGTGTGCAAGTCCCGCGTCCAGGAGAGATGAAGGACCACGCCATGTAGCAGAGTCTGGTACAGTATACTTCAGAGGGTCTCATGTACATGTAAACGTGCGTCGTTAGTATCAACACCGTACAGTTAACGCCGAAGTCTCAATTATTCGCAAAGTTACTCAGGAAACCCCGAATCTAACCCCCGCGTCTGATAATTTTTGGTATTGTTATAAAAAAGGGTAATTTCATGTTCAGATGTTCTAATTTAATTGTCTGCATTCAGCGTTAGAAGCTCCATTTCATTTCTTTAATATTTAGTGTAAAATTGTCAAAGTGTGCTCCATTTTTTGTGTAACCGACCGCCCCGTCGCGCCATTCAATTTGTCAATAGTTGACTGATGAGTCCTTTTTAATTGTGGAAAGCGTAGTTGTTTTTATTGCAAGGTCGTGCGCATGAAGTAGTATTATTTGTTGCATAGTGGTTTTTGATGTAATTTTTGCTCGCGCCGACGATTGATTTGTGTATTTCCGGCAGCTGGAGCCAATTAAGTTTTTGCATCCCTATGTAATTGTGTAGTTGTTCTCATTGGACGAGAGAGGCTTATGTGTAATAACCCCGTCCGAGAAACTTGTATAATGTCGTTCTTACGAGTCAATGCATACGTTCATTCGAACGAAAGATTTAACCACGCCGACCCAATTGTCTTAGTTAACCGCTTTCCGAGGGCTGGCGCTTAAGTTAATTTAAAAGAGCACAGGAGCTGGAAGACAAATGCCCTAAATTCACATAAAGGTTTAAAAATTAAAAGGAATGATATGTTAATGAGATCCATGATTTGTATCCATACTTCACATGTAAAAATACCTCATGTGTGTGAAAGAGAGATAGAGTGAATGTTGTGAGAGTGAGGAGGCTTTGTAAACAGTTGTTGATTGCAATACTTTTTTGTTGTTACAATATATATTCACTTTTTTACCGTTCGTCAGTGTTGTTATTTGACGTTTTTCAGGTACCAGATATTATGCTATTAGTGTTTTTATGACTGTTCGAATCTACATATCAAAGGTAAACAAAACAGTGTAACTTTTCAAGGTATTAATCTCCGCCTCGCAATAGTATGACAATAAACGACCGTCTCAGTACCGAACTTAAAAACCTGGACCGTGAGTCACGACCGGTTTCCCGTACACATAACGACGTTTGGCCCCGTGCCGGGGTATGATTGACACGTCATTTCGGGAACCGTGAGTGCACTCGTTACAACTGATCCTCATCGTCGCGATTAGCCAAAAGTGTCAGAAAATTGACGAAAAATAAAACAATTCAATCAATCGAACAGCATTTCGAATCTTTCATTCCTGGGTACGGGCCTGCTGTAGGAAGGAATGAAACAACGCAATCATTTAAATGCCTCACACTTGCTTCGTGGCAGTTTGAGGTGCTTTATTGTGAACTTATTAAAATCGAGAGTGCAAGGGCAAGCTAAAGAAGAAAACAAGACAAAGTGCTTTCATATTCAAGAAAAGAATAAATGTGTAAAATGTCCAAGGAAGTTATCGTGCATTTTTGCGTAAATATTTCACATGAGAAATACGATGATAATTTTTACTTTTTTCGGGTCCCTTTAGTTTTGGGCCCGCCTGCCTGTGTGTTACGCCCCTGATTTGACGTATTAATTTAAATTGTAACGTTTAACAAGAATTTAAAATCAGATAATGTTTCAATTTTATTGCCCACAAAAATTAGCCTTTTCCATAATTTTTTTTTACTTCTATTTATTACATTTTTCGTATCAACCTCATGGGAGACGAGGCCCCTTCAGGCGCGAAGCGTATATGGATAGCTAAACTTGTAAGTTGAATTGTATCTTTTGTAAATATGGTGTATAAAGCAATAAACTGTCGAAGTACTAATTCAGGTTAGTGTACACCAGAGCTTGGGACGGCACTTTTACATCTAGTTTAATTTCAAGTATATTAGTATATTTTTCCTATCTTTTGACATTGTCGAACTTGGTTCGTGTATACAACTTTTCTTTTCTACACATCAAGACCATACAACGCGTCAAAATTCAATCTGCGAGACAAAAATAAACAGCATAAGAACTAACCAGGATGCTCCCTTTAGCAAACATATCTAAAACGCAAACACGTTGATTTATTCTTACGAGAAGTTGGCACCCGAAACCAGTGTATCTTTCTCGTAACCCCCTTGTGGCTTTTTACACGCCATTCGTTATCCGAAACATCAGACTAACTAATTGTGAATTTAAATGTCTGCTGATGTACGTTTCAGGTTCATTACTTAATAATTCATCGGAATATAATCGCCACATTTATATTCTTCCCGAAGCTGCGAGGTATCTAGTAACATAAATAACTGCGGAAGCGTTTACGAATGAAGCAATTAGTTTGCCAGAATTGCTACGAGATGGCACTAAATTTCATCACCTGTGACGTGATTATTTATATGCTGTTTTCCCACTTAGGTGCGGCTGCCGAAGGATTTTTTTTAAACTGCAAGAGATCTTGCTTTTGACCCTGCAAGGAATGTGCTTTGAACGCAGTCTGTTGTTTTTCTGCATGAAATATTTTTAAGTTTGATAAGTTTGTTGAAGTGATTCGAAAGGGTGCAACAGACTGCTCCCCCCCCCCCCTCCGCGCAGATACTACACACAGGGGCTACGCAGAGCCCTTACACAAGGAGCTACACAGAACCTTACAAGATGGGGGGAGCGAGGCAAAAGTCTACCCATAAGTACTAACTTCCTTCCAGTCGGAGAACACAGATTCTGGATATCTCAGGGCTTGCTGGGTGTAACTTGAATAACAGTGAAGCTCGAAATGAAAAACATGAATATCCTATTTGAGTGTGAGCAATGGTCATTTATATTTTACCGCAAAAAGTGAATACAAGGTATTTACAGAAATGTTGTGTTAAATGATAATCAGTTCGACCCCCGGGTAAAGCATTGACCCGTTAACAAACTTATTACATGACAAAATAATTTACCTTACATTTACTCTGGTGGTTGCATACAATTTTATTCCTGATAGATTAGAGTTAATTACAGTACCAGTTGGATCCAAATAGCCAAAGTTTATTTCAGTTAGGGACCTCCTGTTTTCATGCCACGTGACAATTTTATTCAACTTAGGCACCAATAATAATAATAATAATAATAATACAACCCTTAGCCCACATGGGAACAACACACTACTCTACTTTATCCCACTTGATACAAATACGCGAGTTCCGTAATGTACTAATAATTATCCGGGGCCACGTGACTAATAAACAAAAACCGATTAACAGTAAAAAGGGTCCCACGTGATTACATAAAAGAAAACCCCACGTGACCAAAAGAAACGCCCTTTATCAAAATTGCCAACTGGGGGGGGGGGAGAAGAGAAATAGAAGTTAGAGAAACGGGATGCACAAGGTCCGCGGGTACCTCCATTTGGGCGTGAGCCAGGTGACAAGCGTCGGTACCTCCCAACGAATCAGGACGGACGGTGTGCGAGAACCTGGTCGGGGACTCGTCCGAGGTTTGAACCTGGAACCAGGATCTACGGGGAGAGCCGGTCGGGGGGGGGGGGGGCTGTCCAGGGTTTGCACCTAGGAACCGGTTCGTGAGGGACTCATCCATTTCAGTTCCTTGGTCGGGGACCTTCCCGGGGTTTACACCTGGGAACCAAGGTACTGTTGAAGAAAGGACCCGGTCGGGGACTTGTCCAAGGTTTGAACCTGGAACCGGATCAGTAAGGGGGAAACATCAGTTAGGGAAGATCTGGCCGGGGACTTATCCTAGACCGAAGTCTTGGGGACCAGATCTTCCGATCCTTCCGCAGTTGGCATCTGGCAGTCAACTGAGCTCTCGGCCCGTCTGCGCTGCTTTTATAACGTTTGGGAGTGGCGCATGGGCGGCGAAAAACCTAACTATGAGTACGCGTTGCCAACTCACTTTAATCAGAGATACAAACCGTACGTTCAAAATTCTCTCAATCCTACTCGGTAAAAATCCCTAAACATAAAAATAACTAAAAGCACATTGCGTTGTACCGATTATATACAGAAGAAATAGACAATTCTTTATCAGTTACAAACCAACAACAATGGGAAGCACACATTCTTTGACCGAAAGTGAGATAACTTAAATCAATAGCGTCCTTCTTACAAAACTAACATGTGAGCCATCGACAGTGTGCCGGCAGAATGTTTTTAAATATATATACATCATTATACCAAACCATGCCACACTTTACCACACCACCATGTAACGGTGGGCACGTTACAAGGGTCATGTGGTGGTCGACTGTCAAATTTTCCACGAGAAGAATAAGGCGTAGAAATAGGAAATGGATTAAGATAGTAGATCTCTTATTCGCACAAATCGGTTCGCCAGATGCTTGGGCTTGCCGGGGAATGAGTCCTGGTCGAAAGTTTGAGCAGATAAAAAAATAGCTAAGAATTGAAACGCTATATTCTCTCTTCCAAAAGGTAAGAATTTATCACTACGTGTATGGGAGATTCAATATTATTATGCCACGTATTTTCATTTTATGTATCCCAGGATTTAAATATAGTCAACTTTCAATGTCATTCATAATTAATTCATAAGGCAACTTTCTATTAATAGAAACTAGATAAAAGTTCATCCACAGTGCAGAGGGAACGGTTGTATTCTCCACGTACAATCGGACCCTCCTTCCAAAGAGATAAGAAAAACTTGGATTAAATATTAAATTCCAATTGTTACGCCCAGAATACACCTTTCACACACATGATATTACCCTAAAAATATTCTTGATCTCTTTCCTATCCTTTCACTTATTGTAATATCGACATTTCTGGCCACATATGTCATATTGTAATCATTGAAGACACGGTAACATACAAGCTTCAACATGAATTTTATGTCACTTGCACATATTTGGAATCCAGTGACGACGCAGTCATTCAATATAAAAAAAATACCCCAAATATCGTTAAAATGCATATTTTGAGCTAAAAGAGTCTATTTGTGCAGTTTTACATATTTGATAGGATGCCCCCTCTCGCCGCCCTGGCGCTGTCAACTTATTTCTCCAATGAACTCGTGCTATCGCAATGAATGATGTAGGCAGTGGCGGCGATCAGGGGGGGGAGAGGGGGCAGTTGCCCCCGCACTATGCTAAACCTTATCTACAAAGGAAAATATACTGCCCCTGCCCTCCCGGTTTTGACACCTCCCCCCACGGTTTTGGATCTCAATCGCCGCCACTGGATGTAGGTAGGTTCTGTCTGACTACTTTCAGCTTTGAGGGCAGAAACCAGTACGGAAAATTGTACGCACTCTAGTCGAAAGAAAAATCAGTTACCTTCCAGATCAGCGACTATCTGGAAGCACTGTTTCCTGAAGAACGTCCGATTGGCCACAAGACTTCGGGTCTCCCTTATCGCACAACACAAGTACAACCTTGCTTTCTGACTTCATCAGGAAACATGGGCGTCCGGAAAGGGGGGCAAGGGAGGGCGATGCCCCCCCTGGAGAATGAAAGTCAACTAAAGTTATATTTTTGACACATATAATTTCATTTCAGCCACCTCCCCCATGGCGCAGTGGTAGCGTCAATCAAGGGGTCCGGGTTCGATACCCGGTGGAGGCACAAATGGTTCGGATCCCACTTTAAACTGTAGGTCCAGTCCCGATTAGCCATACTGTGTATAAAGTGGACTTAAAACACCAACTCAACTCAACTCAACATTTCAGCCACAATAATATGTGTTAATTAATGAACGAACATGATAAATTCAAATTTAAGCAATGTTTTTTGAGGGAACAACATTATTATTGGGGAAAATGTGGCTATTTGCCCCCCCCCCTGGAAAAATACCATCCTTGACCCTCCCTGGAAAAAATCCTGCGGACGTCCATGCCAGGAAATGCTTTCATTTTTAGGCTGATGCCTAAGTTGTAAGGTTGGCTAGTTACGTTTAGTCCTCTTATCATAAATAGTACATTTGCAGTGTACTTATTCTAAGAGAACCTAACCTACGTAGGCATTCTTCGTCTGACGTCAGAACACAAGGTTGTCCTCGCGTTGTGCGATGAGGTATACCCACAAGACCTCGCGACACGCTGCAGCTGCGAACTGAGTCTGCGAGGTGTGAGTAATTACAGGCTTGGGGGAGAATCGAAAACTGAACGCTCGGTTCATTTGTTTTTCTTTCTTTTTTCCCCGCCCTTTTTCCCCCAGTAAAGGATTGCGTTATAAAGAGCAACCTTCTAGAAGTTTTTTCCGCAGTTAAAGAAGAATGGGAGGACCCCAGAGATAACCGGATACCGCCGTAAATAACTACCTTCCACAGTAGACACGCCCACATATACGAGGAAGGAAATATAGGCTAAATCAGAACAGAGAGTGTTTTCTTTTTTGAATTGCAGCTTTCGTAACACACACACACAAGCCTGATATATATATGACCTCTCTTAAAGTGGTTAAGCTAATGATGTAGTGGATTTAATGTGAATGGATTAAAAAAGAAAGATCGGTAATAGTATTAAAGGTAGGCCCATGAAAAGGCGGTAACAGATGTAATCTTCGTCATATTAGTGACGTCAGTAATGGGTTGCTTATGGCGGCCTGTGTCCGTGCCTCTACCGGTTACTTCTTGTTGAGCGTCTGTGGCTATCTTGTGATATTGTTGATTCTTAGGGAGATAGAGCGTATGGCGATAGAAATTCTTGCTTGCACAACGTTTCTGCTGGTGATATGTATTGTAGATTGCTTGGTTGTATAGGGATACATACAGGTTGGAGCTGCTTTCATGGCCTGAGGTGTCTGATTTGTAGGCAGAGTGTTATCGCAGAAGTCTTGTGTTCGAATTTCAACAAGGTGTTATGATCAGTGGTGTATCACGAATGGTTCTAATGTTGATGAACCTACTTTCCTAGTACTTGCAGTGGCGGCGATTGGGTTCCAAAACCGGAGGAGGGGGCAAAGGCAGTATATTTCCCTTTGTAGATAAGGATTAGCATAGTGCGGGGGTAAAAGTAGCGAAAAGTGGGGGGCAACTGCCTCCTAATCGCCGCCACTGAGTACTTGATACGCCTTGTTCGTTTTCTAGCTTTTGATTGATTGATTGATTTAGTTTATTTTACTTCGCGTTTTGTGCCTCTTGGCTAATTTGCGAAGATGGGGATGAGTGATGAAATTGATGAATGGACATTCACAAACAACCAAGCCCGACCAGGATTCGAACCCGGGACCCTTGGCGTCGCAGCGCGATGTGCTAACCACTCGGCCACAGGGTCGGGCGTTTTCTAGCTATTATGTTTTATTTATTTATCTATTGTTATTATTACTGTTGTTATTGAATTCATCGTTATATGAATTACATTGAAGAGTAGTGATTATATGGAGCGGAAAGAAGACATTTTTTATCTTTAAAATGCCGCAAGTTTCATACAAATCTGTCCCCCCCCCCTTCCTTACTGAAATCCTGATATATAGTTATTTACAGCTTTCGAATTAATTTCTGTATTTCATTAGACAGTTTAAAACAATACTTCGGAATTCTGCAAAAAAATAGACTGAAAAAACAATGCTCAACAATAACAGCGGTTCAGACAATTTGCATCAACCAACAGCTCATCTTGGGAAATCTTTGTCTTCGCGAAGAATGAAGTACAGTCATGGACACTTCTGGATTGTAGCAGTTCCACTGAAAGTAAATGGGAATCATTACGACCCAGAAGTGTCCGTGACTGTATAAGTTGCTTATAATGTGTGCAAAATGATGAATGAAGCCTAGAATTCCTCTGCTTCTGAATTGTGCATGTTTTTTAAACCTGATACATACTATCGTCAACAGTTTTTAAAACCTCTTAATGACTATCTTGAATGTAGCCATATGATTTTTTTAAGAACTGAGAATTACTTTTGTGAATATTCCCTTTCTTATTGGTAGTACCGAGATACGTATGTGGTCTTTTCCAAATTGATTGGCCATGTCTATATGTGACGTGTGGGGGGGGGAGGAGGGGTTGCGTGCGGGTAGTTTGAACTTCGTTCCCTTCCTCAAATGAAAACCGTTCCTGGACGGCAGAATCTACCTGGATTGAATTTGCCTTTTCGTTAGTGTGTCCCAGCAGATGTATTGACCAATAAGAGACGTGTTTGCGTAGGCCGTAGGGAGCAAGGTGAATTATATATTCCGTATAGGCAGCAGGAGCTGACGACACCTTGGCAGCAGGCGGCCATATAACGCGCACCTGAAGCATCTTCCCTGTCCTCAAGCGAGACCTGTTCTAAATTTGTTAGCCGTAAAATGTGACTTCCTGAGCCGGTCACGTGGACGAAATGCAAAGCAGTTTTTAACAGGGGCAGGGCGGAGACGGCCATTAATCTGATGGGGCGGGTTCTCTCGGGCATCTGTGAAGGTGAATTGTGGGTCTAAGGAGAAGACAATGCTTGTTTTGCGGTAACATTGGTAACAAGAGGATTTATTTTTTGTTATTTAGCGTCGCTTTTCTTCTACTTTGGGCTAATCGCGAGAATGAGGAGTTTGATGAAGGGATACTAACAAAGAACACCCATGCCAACGCCGGGATTGGAACCGGCACCCCTGGCGTCGTAGCGCGCTATGCTAACCACTCCGCCACGGAGGTCAGCATAGTGGAAGAATATGCCGAATGAGACGAGAAATGCTTGTGTTCAGTGGCTAGGCCCTTGTCTATGCTGAAAAGCGGACTGCATTCAAAGCAGCCCAATGTACGGGCGCTGCCAAGTGGTAGAAATGGAAAGCTCTCACAGTATGACGCTATGACGGCGGACACCGCGCATAACATGCGATTACCGAGATAAACAGTGGCCGGCCACGTAACGCGCCCGTTTCGCTTGTGAGCAAGTGCGTGATTGTTTAAGTTTTCGAACCGATTCAAAGAGTTATTTGTTTTCTGGCAGTAAGTTATATAATCTGGTGTTCTGAATGGTAAATCGTACAAGTAAAAGTGAATAATTCAATCAAATAGTTAAGGCAGCCTTCCTAACAATAAGTAGCATGAGCCGCCACTGCTTGTGTTTAATTTAACATTCGAGGCGGCGATTGGGGTCCAAAACTGTGGGGGGGGGGGGGGCAAGGTGTCAAAACTGGGAGGAAGACAGTTTACTTTCCCTTGATACATAAGATTTAGCATAGTGCGGGATTTAGCATAGTGGCAAAAAGTGGGGGGAGCAACTGCCCCCCCTCACCCCCCTAATCGCCGCCACTGCTCGATGTATTAACTTTAGTTTGACCAAGGTTTAAAAACTGAACTTAGCAGTAATTGTCGGTTTAAATTTAACCAGGAATGAATCGTGAAACACTTCAAACAAGCATTCAGCTAATTCATTGCCTTTGCGATCAGCTGAATCACGTTTAACCATTAAATGTTTCCCAACAGAAAGTTAAATCACATTTTCAAACCATTTTCTATGGATGTCTTTCTTCATGATATTGAGCGAGATAGAGTAAAAGGCAGCAATAATTGGGAGCGCCGATAGCAGCGCCGCAACAAGAAAGCGGCCGAGCTGAAGAAAGGTCTTGTTAGTAGTGAGGTTGAATGTTACCAAAAAAGGAAGGAAAGCATAAACAATTCTCGCATGCTCTTTATAGGGCTATTCATTATCTTTATCCGAATGAAATAGTGCCTGTTCGAAGGGCTCTTTTGTGATGTTTTCGGGCCTAATTTTAGGTTTCCGATCTCTAGAGCACGTGAAGACAAGACCGGAAACAGGGCGTCGGGAAAAACAAATGAAAAATGGCTTTTGTTTCTCTCGCTTGAAAGATGGCGTTAGTGGTCTGTTGCTCTTGTGATTCGTTGGGGTTGCTTTTCTCGAGCATAGAACAGGAACGAGGCATCCGGAGGGAGATATATTATCCCTCGGCACTGCAACTGACAAAACACGAACCAATGGTACGAACAGGTGTATCTATGACGTCACATATAACCCTAAACGCTACAGAAGCGTGTTGTGATGTATTGGCTGGCCATGGTTTAGCTAGCATGTGTTAAGTTAGCGTAATGCTCAATCAAGTTTAACGTTGGTTTTGGTACTGAAACCGACGTTGGAAAGGGAATCATTTTGGTTGCAGTCAGTACAGGATTAACAACTTCCTCTCGAAGAAGGGGTTGGCCTTATTTCTGATTTTGTCTCAGACATGCTCACAAACAACCAACAGTTTATATTATTTAATATTTCCTATCGCTAGTTTTAAGAGTCATTGAGAAAATAGAGATCACACACAGAACAATTTCATATATCCAGGATCACAGGAAAATAATATATGTAACAATCAGTGGCGTAGTGTTATAATACGCCCGTACGCCCGGCGTTCCCAGATTTAAAATTTCAAAAATGCTGTGATTATAAAGTAAAACGTGACTAATTTCATATATGTTTGACCTTCATGGCATTATAATAGCTATTTTTTGCGATCCGCTTACAACGCTCCACTCTCAACACTCGTTCTAGCATCTCTTTTCAATGCCTTTCCCGGCCGGACGCCGAGCAGGTTCGGCGTACAGGACTCTATATTCTTTGCTGCCTTTCTGGACGGAAAGCTTCGATTTCTACAGCATGCGCGTAAATGCTCTCTCGTACGCCAGCGTACGGAGCAGAGAGGTCTACCGTGATTGGTTCATGTGACCCTTCCTGCCTTCTAAAGCAGGTGACAGCGGTAGAATTCCTACCCGGTTCTTCGTTCTTCGCGCTCATGCAACTCGTGCTATGTGATGCTACAATACGCAATATTGACTGACGTAACTTTACCAATCTCAAATATACTGCTTCTTAATGGCCACTGCATTGTATAATTTATCGCACGAACAGCGATGTGGATTAGAAACTAAAAGATCAACACAGTTTTTGTCAAGTAAGTTGGTGAAGTCCTCGTGGTAGAAATTCAGCCTGTGGCTGCTCTACCATTTAACCCGCAAAACTATTAATTTTTTTATTGATTTTTTTCGTTATTATCTAACTACTTAATATTGTGTCAATGGAAATGTTTATCATTCATTTGAAAACTCTTAACATCGAATGGTCTCTGGACAAAATTATTTTAAAATGTTTATCAGTATTCTCAAGATGTAATAAACAGTGGTCTAAATTATTAATCGGCACTATTACGTCAGTAGAGTGTACGATATTTGGATCATCCACTCTGCCTTGCACAGTGCGCCAAGACGACAGAGGTCCCTGGTTCGGATCCCGGCGTGAGCACGGGTGTTCTTTGTCAGTGTCCCTTCATCAATATCATCACTCATATTCATATTCGCAATTAATCAAAAGTGGTAGAAAAGCGAAATAAAATAAACCAAATCAATCAGTAGTTGGATCATCCACAACAATGACGTCTACTGTTGACGTCTACTAATGACGTTCGCTGAAAATCTACATGACGTCTACTGTTGTGCAGAGGCGCTTATGATTCAGGTAGGTTTTTAATGACTTGCGTCATGCAGAAAGGTATAGAAAAGGTATAAAACACCAGAGTTCAAAACATTTGTGGCATAGTGAGGCAGCTAATTTTCTAGCTAAAACATGCATAGATGATGTTTTATTGAAAACCCAGCTGACTTCCGGCAAATAAACAATACCTGTGGCGACTAATACCATAAGTAAATTATTAAGCAAGAAAGGGCCAACCCTTCCTTCGGACTTGGCGTTCCCACCCGAAATGTCCATGCTACGCCACTGGTAACAATAAACGTAACGCACAAAGAAGCAAGGTTTGAATCACGGACATGAATGTCTCTTTATATGCTATTTGTTCTCTAACCCTTTCACCACATACCACAGAATTATAATTTTCATAATCTATCGAAATATATATAATATATTATATTAAACATTGGTTCCGCCCGCTCACGTACTTTGAAACTTGTTATGTACATTTCACTTTTAGGTGAAATTTCGATACTTGATTATAGGGGCGACGATTCGGTTCCAATAGTGGTGGTGGGGGGGGCAAGGACAGTGCGAGCATGGCATAGTGCGAGAATAAAAGTTGCAAAAATTGAAGGGCAACTGCCCCACCATAATCACCGCCACTGGTTGATTATAAAGAAGAATGATCAATATACTCCTTTAAAATTTCCGTAGTACCCAGTTATAATATTACAGATCTACGCATGTAAATATTAATATAAATTTTGTAAATTGAAAATTGCTCCACAAACTAAAATGAAAAGCGTTCAAAAAAACATCTCGCAGCCCGACGCTTGAGAAACACTGGGCTAGAATATTGTAGGGGAGGGCAATAGCAGATGAACTGTTTTCAAACCAACCTCTCATGTTCATTGAAGCTTTATTGCCATTTTCAAATCAGAATGGATTGTCATGTGAAATTAGGGGGGAGGGCCAAAACTCCTTAGTTTTACCTTAGTTGAAAAGTTACTTTAAGTTTTGAATGTCAAGGTGAATGGTAATTATAGCCCTAAATATCTTGAAGATGGACATTTGAGATAAAATTTGATTTCGTTGCTCGCCCGATCAGTGCCGGAACTACAAATCTTGGGCCCCCCGCAAGATATTACCAAAGGGCCCCTTTACCTACCTACCTTTACACACACACACACACACACAAATGTGTGTGTGCGCGCGTGTGTGTATATATGTATATATTTATTTATTTACTTTTTTAATATATGTATTCAAATACACATATATAATTTATGTCTGTGTGTGTGTAATTCTGGATCTCATGTTGACCAAGTGCAAGTCACATATAAAGGACCTAGAGGGTGATTCGAAAGTCCCTTAACTACCCCTATAAAAAGTAAAAGAACTTAGGCTGGGTATAATTGATATATAGGCTATAGGTTAGGCTTACGGGGGAACCACAAGCGGACGTCCGCCATATTGAATTTAACTAAAAATTCTTAAATGGGAAGGGGCTGATGTGATATATCAGTCGTAACTTTCACCTTAAAGATAGCTTGAAGGAACCTTCCTCGCTGCATTTTTCGTGAAATTCCAGCCTAATTTGACTCTATTCTGACTACCGTGTGGGAAAGCCGGGATGGGTGATCTATGGTCGGAATTTTTCCGGCTTTGTCCCCGCATAAAGCGGCTTTATGGCCCACCCAGATTCAAATCAAATGGTACCCGGGAGGTGGGGTAAATGCAACCGCAGCGTGGTGCTTATCACATGACCTCCAAGATGGCTGATATCGAAAATATGTGGGGCCCACATACCCTAAATGTGCCTTCATGCCATTGTGCTATATGCACAGGAAACTTTAACTTTACCTGTATATATTGTATTCGTTTATGTACCCCTGAGTAACTACGCTTATTTTTTACATACGCACTCTGAACTATGCCAATGGCTGAGGGCCCCCTAAAGGCCTATTTGTCTCCGCCACCGCCCCCTTCCACTACGGGGTTTTGCGGTTTGTAGATCCGGCACTGGGCCAGATTATCTGACTTCTTCATCCCGCTTCCGGCATTGTCACTTGAAATATGATAAGTTGCAGGAAGGTAATTTCACCGTTTAAAGTCGTGTATTTGGCAACCCTGATCATGACTGGAACTTTTTACGATCATGACAAGGATCGTACAGGTATAAACAAGAGGTGGGAAAACGATAGGCGTTGTTCCTTTGTTTTTCTTTCTCCCCCACCACCTGCGAAGAACACGCCAGAAACTGATGTATGCAAATCGAGGGGAGGGACAGCCTCGTATCAAAAGCCATTCGCTCTATCTGTTCTGCCACTTGACTTGGACAATCCCACAATACCTTCAGCGTTGAACTTTGCTGCCCTCTGCCGGCTGGATAGACTTTACCGTGGCTAATTTCAGAGTGACCCATCTTAAACTAATCTGTGCATCTACCTGAATGAAATTGTAGAGAATTAGTCTGTTCTGTTGAACCTGCATCTGTGTTTAATCGCTGCGTCGATATTCGAAGTTGCAATTCATAACTTTTTTCAACTCAGTTGTTTCGGATTCCAGTTTCACTCTTAAATGTCGCAGACATAAATTGAAGGTTATAAAATATTACGAGTGAAGTACATTTACAGATTGCACACTTTCATATTAACATAAATCCATATAATATATCAATAAAGAAATATACAGTATGTAACATTCTTACACGCGGATTTTCAAAGAAAATGCTTTAATATCTGAAAGGAAATACACTCTTTTGAAAGTGTTTCTTTACAATTCAATAACTAATATCATTAGGAACATAAAATCTTACCCAAATTCTGTATAACCAATGACAATAATAAATTAAATAAAACTGAAAGAGAAACATGCCATTTTTTGTACAACTTTTCTATTCCTGCACTTAATAATATAAAAGAAAAAGTATATTCAGAGCAAATTGACTGACAGTTCTAATACTTTGATGCGTTTCCTTTGGCTTTAATTACTGCTTGACACCTGTTCTTCATAGAATTAACCAGTTTCCGACATGTTTCAGAGTTTATTTTATTCCACTCGGCTTGCACAACAGTTTTCAACTCTTGTTTGGACTTGACGCCTGCTTTATGGACTCGCCTCTTCAAAATTGCCCAATAAATGCTCAATGGGATTTAAGTCTGGACTTTGAGCTGGTGTTTGTAGTAGTTTGGGCACATTCCATATTAGCCAAATCATGTTAACTCGCGCCTTATGCTTACTGTCATTGTCTTGTTGGAATTTGTAGATAGGCGGCATGTTCATTTTTGGGCAATCTGCTTTACATTGTTCTTCAATATGTCCAAATAGATATGTACATCCATTATACCATCAATAAACTGGATGGCACCAACACCTTTGGACGACATACAATCCCAAATCATTAATGACCCACCACCGTGTTTAACTGTTGGAACTGTGTTAATGTGATCATTGTCTTTATTTGATTTTCTCCAGACCCTATTTATCCCATCTGACCCGTATATATTAATCTTGGACTCGTCTGCCCATATGACACTATCCCAAAATTCCTGGTCCTTGTGGATGTGCTCTTTCGCGAATGAAAGTCTATTCCTGCGATTCACCTTATATACATACGGCCTCTTTCTTGGTATTCTGCCATGATACCCATGCTTCCATAAGGCACGTCGGACAGTTTGATCGGACATCATCTTGCCAGCAACATTTTCTACTAACGGTCGTAACTGAGGAACACTTAGTCGGGGTTTTCTCGCACTTTTTAAAAAATAAACGTTCATCACGTTTATTCAACCGTCTCTCTTTTGGTTTTCTCGGCACATTCTGTGTTGAACCTTCCTCTCTAAATTTGTTTACAATGTATTGAACTGTGGAGTGTGATTTATTGACTGTTTGTCCAATTTTTCTTAACGAATAACCTCTAAGGTCCAAATTTATAATAACATCCTTCAGATCGGAACTAAGTTTCTTCACCATGCTCATTTCGAACACGCTGATAGATAGACGATAGGCCTACAACAATACCTACGCCAGCATTCCGCTTGACGTGGAGCGCGCCTGCATATTCAAACTTGTTACGAAGTTGCAAAGTGCACGAAATCGCCCGAATAGTGATGGCGCTGTATGCGAGGAAGATTGAAACTCTTGCCTGTACGAATAACAATGTTGCATGAAACGGCGTGTTTTTCTCTTTTCACACAAATTATATGCTCTGTTTATACACTTTGAACATACATTTTTATTGACATTTGTTGGTGAAACCTTCATTAACATTAATTTCCAGGTACATATGAAAATGATTATATTTACTAGTAGATATGACATTTTTTCCTCGGAAATTCTGTGTACGAATAACAATGTTACATATTGTAGGTAAGTCACAAAAATTAACTTGACAGGGCATGTTACAGGAAGTATCACTATCATTTGTCTCACGCTACAAGTACGTCAGTGAAAGGTATTTAATTGTTTTAAGTTTTTTTAAGTCAACTTTTATGCACATATAGGCTAATCGGGACTCAACCTATAGTTTAAAGTGGGATCCAAAGTACTGTGCAATGTGCCTACACCGGGTATCGAACTCGGGACCCTTTGATAACAACGCGACGTCTATTTAACTATCTGATTCACTTTGAAGAACAGATGGTTATTTACCTTCTGCCTTCTTAATATTTTATGAAATTCTTATAATATTCATTTTTCGTTTCTTCAACTAAGATCGCCAATTATCTTCGTCGCGATTGGCAAAAGGTAAGAGAAAAGCGACGCAGAATAAAAGTCAAGTCAGTAAGTATGCAATTGACTAGGAAAACTGAAAATATGAATAATTAATAACAAGAAGAATTCAACATGCATTTGATCTTGATCACAAATCCAACTTTTATGCAAATTCTTTTACTGTTCCATCAGCAGGCCTTTGTCACCTTTGTTGCCACCTGAAATTCATGCCTCTTCCTCAATGGTGACATTCAAAAAACTGTTAAAATTACATCTATTAAATAATGAGAATTAAAAATTTGACTTTCAAAACTAAGTAACAGTACAGAGAATGAGAGAAGAAATAAGGCACAGGAACAAAAATGATTATAGCCCTATATAATATTTCAGGTGAATTATGATTAATTTAGACTGTTTTGAGCGTAAGCGTAACTTTATGCATTTGCTCTTACGTACGCGTGTAAGAACGAGAATGTTTGTTTGTTTGTGTGTGTGTAAAATTAATAATCCTAATGTACGGTACCTGTAAATATCACCCCTCCTCCAATACCCGAAAAATATATGTGTATGTGTGTTTCTGTGTGAAAGAACGAGAAGGTATGTGTAATATAAACTGTACTGCCTTTTTGTTTACGTGTGTGAAAGGGTGAGCAAGTGCCTGTGTTTGCGTTTATAAACGGTACATTTTTTTGTTGTAGCTCGTTTTTAATTATTTTTTTCTTTCTCTTATACTTTATTTGTAAACATATGTAAGCAGATGCTTGAGTGTGAGAAATTGTGGCCTTAACTTCGCCATGTGTACAAAGCCGATAAATACAAATAAAAAATATTTGCAGACACGTTATCAAGCCAAACATCTAACGTCCTAATACCTTAACTTGATTCATGTTAAGGTAAGAGGGACTTGTCTAAAAATATATGATTCTACACTCTCGACAACGTTACTTCAGTGTAGTAGTCTATATATTCATCAGAAAACAATATTCCGTTTTGAGAGAATTGCCCATGAAAATTCTCGTAGAAAAACAGAAAAATATTTGATCGCAGTTGGCAACGCTACTCTAGGTTCCAAAGGACAACTACGTAGGCATCCAAGGAGTTAGCAATGGAGAGGGCATTACATCGTTTCCCTTCGTTGTTTTCTTTCCTCTCATTTCACCTCACTCGTTCCTTATGCTAATGGTGCAATTTACGATTAGTTGGGAGATGGAGAGATTAGCTAATCGGCCCTTAATGAAGTCTCGGCTGCAGTGGTGCCAGAATTTACAGTCGGGGTGGAGTTCGATGGTCCAACCAGAAATAACAAAAAGGCGCCGACAGATAAAACTGTGGTTGCAGCACATTCGGGAAACGTGCCTTTGTACGCGTAAAGATTTCATGCATATTCTAGTGCTTTTAAACAGCAGGCCTTGCTTCCAAAGCACTTTATGTGCTAACTCATTCCAATGCAATTGGCAACTCTGTCCATTACCGTTAAAATTTCATGGAAGTTTTTCACTGTTCTTGAAGTCATATTTATGTTACGAACATTAGAAAGACAACCTCTTGCTATTATAACTGTATAAATAAGTATTTGTCCAGGCATTTATTGCATTTTGCTTCATTAATTTTCACCAGACAAAACAGTCTTACAGGCAGAGGCGTCTCGTGAACGCATGCGGTGCATGCTGCGCATGTATCAATTGTGGGACAGCTTGCTCTGCGACGACATTCATGAGCATTTCTACATTCTAATTTATTCATATAGGAGAAGTATTTATTTTACACGAGAGCGCTGAACTAAGCTTATATTACATTTCTTGGATCTGAAGTGAAAGAAAGTAATAATTCTTTTCCCACAATTGATGCATGTGTAACTTCAGATCCAAGAAATGTAATATAAGCTTAGTTCAGCGCTCTCGTGTAAAATAAATACTTCTCCTATATGAAGAAATTAGAATGTAGAAATGCTCATGAATATCGTCGCAGAGCAAGCTGTCCTTTTTCCCACAATTGACGCTTGCCCAGCATGCACCGCATGCGTTCACGAGACGCCTCTGCTTATAGGAGTTCGATTGGCTTCAAAATTGACTATTTTCGTATGTTAATCATAATATGTAATATGTGATGGTATCAATACGTTAGTTAATTTTAGTTCCGTATTATCTGAAGATAAAAGTAGGATGAGGGCAGCAGGCTTGTTTTGGAACCTTGAGAGTCTTATTCTTAGGGTTATCCATTTCTCTGTCGTTGCATATCTCTTTCTTCGTTCTTCTGTGAACCGAGATCTTAACAGCCTTTAGTTTCTTCCTTTGCCACCATCGGCGTATGCAGAGGGGAAGCTAATGGGGCTACAGACTTTCCTGAAATTTTGAGAAAATGAAAGCAGTAAGGATTAAGGAACTGGAAAACCAATGTGGTAAATTCAATATCACCTTAAAATGGCCCCAATTTCCACTTTTGTCTTTGAACAACTTTTAAAACGAACGTTAAGAATAGGTAATTAAGAAATATTTTATAGTGTGTAGTGCCCAAAGCAGCTATACAATATTCACCTTTACAATTCCAGCTCCCTCTGAAAACAATAATAACAAATCCTGAGTACAATATTTTTTTTAATCAGAAAGTGACAAAATTAGAGTAATTCACCAAGAAAAACCGTTAGTGCTCATCGTGTGATTTCTAGATTTTATTTATGTTTTATTTAAGGGAATAAATTTGTAAATAATTTTAACCAGTAGTTTATATTTTCTTTTCAATTGTACACTACCGTAAGAAACAAGAGCAACAGTAATAATAGGCGGACCCAATTTTTAAGAAGGTTCAGCTGCCGAAATAAACATTTTTGGGTGTAATTGGTAAAAGGAAAATGGACCGAAATAATTACATTGCCTTTTTTTATCAGAAAAATAAAATTCAAAGAGGGATATGCTGCTCCATAATCTAATCTCCCCTTCAATGCGCCTATGCCTCATTTTCCTATGAGTAGGAACGTGCGCACTGGCTACAGCCTCCTCCGAAATTTTGAGAAAATCAAGACTTTCAAATGAATGTAACAAAGAACTCGGGTTAAAATATAATGGTTGTTAAATATAAACCCTTCTTAAAATGACCCCTGGTTATCGTTTTTGAGTGTCGAAAGTTCTAAATATACTAAATATCTTATTGTGTTTATTGTGTGTCTCGCCCCCCTAGAACGCAGGTATGTACTATCCAACTTGTACAATTCCAACCCCCAGAAAAAATCTAGCGTACGCCAGTGCTTCACACGTCATGTTGTAACTAATTGGATCATCTGAAGAACATAGAACGACGCTATATTTTTAGCACACTAACTTGCAAGCGATTTTCTTCGAACAGAGAAATCGATGTAAATCAGGTTCTCGCTACCACCTAGCGAACGAAGAAAGGCCAGTCTCCAATGCAAATAAGGAATTTCAGTCCCGCCGCTCGCAGCGCCATCACTTAGGCCCTCGGGTACACTTGCTCATAATGGCGTAACGGAGAAAATCCCCCAAAGTTTCTAATCTATCTTTGATTAACCGGGTTCCCATGCTTGGCATGCACATAGGTTAATTAATGTAATTGCCGTATAAAGTGTCTACGTTGGAGGAGGAAAAGGGGGGGGGGGGGTGATTCGGTACGTGCGGAGGTCGTACCTTGACTGTTGTGATATCTAGGCTATTAAAACTTCGTGGAAAGACTCTTCTCTGGAACCTAACTACCCTCTCTATCTCTCTCGGAAAGCCTTTTTAATTGCAGTCCCTACTACCAAAGCTTTGATGTCGTCAGGCTATAGAAATAACGACCCACGAGCCAGTACCTTGGCAACATGGCATGAATACCAATGCCATTTAATAAGAGCAGATTGGCCCCCAGACAATGCCGCAATTCTAACTGGCGTAATCCTCTGTCTCCGCCATCTTTGTCTGCCCATTCTTGCTCCTGGAACACCTGTTCAGGCTGTGCAAGGACAGATCTTTCGAGCTTGTTCATGAACCGAAGGTGGTGGTTTAGTAATAAAAAGGTTTAAGTAGAGCCTCCACGGGGAGAATACTAACGTATGCTGTCTTGCATAATATCTTGCTGGCGAATAACAGAGAAGCTTAACTGATGTGAAACGTGCGGAGATAAACTTTGGTACGATATTTCATGCAACAAAGTTGGCGAAGTTCAGAAATTTGCTATAGCAGTGAATTTTCTAGAGCCTTCCCGAATAAGCTAACATCGAATTTCCGTTCTACTTACTAGTATATATACACACACACACATGAACGAGGACATTCCGGCCGGAACTTCGCGGGGAAGGGGGGCTCAAATCTTTTAGTCAGGATCAGATTTGCTGGCACGGGACACAACCAAAATGACATTGCCACTAAATGTACACATCTCCAACAGGTAACTGGGACTGACAAGTTCATACATACATAGAATAGTAGAATATTCCAGTAGAGCTGTAATCAGTTCCCAGGCTTGTGAAAGCTTCACGAAAACAACTCAACTAGTTAACTTGTTGTTACCCTGGTAAAAACCAAGAAATACTTGACAGATTAAAGTGTTGTCACATAAACTGTGAGAAATTTTATACGCTGCATTTTAGTAATATAACGTAGCTTTTAAATAAATTATAGACCTATGCAGGAGTCGAGGGGCAATTGCTACTTTTGGCCCCCTTATAACTACGTCAGGAATGTAAAGATGTGCACTAAACTATTTTATTCCGCTCACTAGCAGGTTCAGATGTAGGCCTATATTGTAGAAATCCGGAACAAATGCTGTGAGCCCCCTTATAGGCCATACAATTTTGCTTATAACTTTTAGGTTAGGTTACTTGTCACCTACAGAGAAAACATCTTCAATTACAATGGGAATGACACAATATAAATGAAACGTTAGGTGTAAATATGATCGGCTAACATCATATACACAATATACTGTATGAGTTAGACTTTACATGCATACATATACAAGGTATTTCTGTGACCATGTTACAGACTTGCAGGGATGATGGAAGGGAACAAACGCAACAAAATGAGATCTCTGGGCTGGAAATGCCCCAGTCAAAAGTTCCAAGCCAAAACCTTCAAACGGCAGGCAACCACACACAACGCGGAGGGGAACCATAAAAGAAAGGGGAAGGAATCCACCGCGCATGCCCTGGAGAAGACGTAACGTCAAACTCGACGTGTGTAGTCTAGAAGAACGCCACGATTAACTAGGCCCGTATACTCTGTGTTTCTGAGAGACACTCTCCCCGAGTTATTGGAACATGTCCCACTTCTCGTTCGTCAACGCATGTGGTTTCAGCATGATGGCACCCCAGCCCACTTCGTAGCTGGTGCTCGTGATATTCCGACGCAGACTTTGCCACAGCGATGGATGGGGAGAGGCTGACCTGTTGCTTGCCCTTCCCGTTCACCTGATCTAACATCACTTGATTTTCTTTTTATGGGGTCATGTCAAAAGTGTTGTCTACGAGACACCTGTGAGTAATGTAGAGGAACTCTTGGCAAGAATCCTTGCAGCCTGTGCTGGTCCGAATGACTTCCGTGGATATTAGAGCGTATGCGACAGAGCTTATTGCGACGCTGTCATGCCTGTTTCGAGGCAATGGGGCGTCACTTTGAACAACTGCTGTAATGATAGCTGCAGTTACTACTCATTAAAGCCACTACAGCTATTTTTTTTTTTCCACTTCCCCAGACATCTTTTATGGTTCCCCTACAAGAGTTTCAAACATCTCCACCAGGAGTTCCAGGTTCGAATCCCGGCCCTGCCATGAGTGTTCTTTATGAGTGTCCCTTCATCAATTTCATCATTTCGTCACTCATTCTCATCTTCGCGATTAACTAAAAGAGGCAGGACATCGAAGTAAAATAAACCAAATGAATGAATAAATCAAACGCCTCCACACTTTGTCGCTGACACCCGCCCTTCGTTGCTGGGAACTTTAATCGAATTGAAAATGTTTCATTTTTTAAAGAGCATAATATTGTTTATTAATGGTAAAAACATTCCATCTACACTGAATTTCTAATTGAAAATATTGAGGATGAGAAACTGCCCTCCTTGTCCCCCTTCCCGTGCACCTGCCCGTGTATGTGTTCCTTTTATAAGCAATGGGGGCTCGGGGCTACAGCCTTCCCAATCCGCCCCCTCAAATCCGTGACCTTCACTCTCGTGAAAGATGGCTTTAAATGTCTGCAGGTGCTATTACTAGCTCAATCCGCCACGTTAAACCTGTTTCACAGGGAACAAAAATAAATTCGTTCTCCCATTGATACAACATCCCGGTTGGCTCCAACGGGCCTACCAAAGAGTATATTTTTCCTTCGGTTTTAATACTCGCTTCTCGGGCACCGCTGCGAGTTGTAGCACCGTTCCGCGTGTCGTGCAGGCGATGGCGTTTTGATGAAGCAATTTGCTGCCCCCGCTTGGGATGCAAGCAGCGCCAGCGCCCTCCAGCGACGGGCTCGGAAATTATCCATACAGAGCAGCCTCATCCTTGAGCACCTCATAATTTCCTCGTTTACCTCATTCCTTGCGTCCCCAGTGTTGCCAGCCTAATTTAAATAAAAGCTCAGGTACCCTATCCAAAATTACATTCAGCAATCACACGAAATGGACTGTGTTATATATTAGTGACAGTATCATATAATTTATAGTAATGATTATTATTATCCTTGAAGGATAAATGGTAGGTACTTTAAATGTGCTTTTTGTATTATAATAAGTATAAAAAAAACAGTTTTGTTCAAATGTTTTTCTTCATTTTTGTGTCACTCGACGAAGCGCTGATGGTGAACTTTTCAACTGTCCAGATATTGACTGGATATTAAATTACTTTCTCAAATTAATTAAATTAATGATTCTTTTTTCACTAGTAGTTTTCTAACGGAGGTAGAAGAAAATATTATTGTTATGAAACGTACCAATTTTTTAAAAGGCACACAATGACTTCACGCGTCGTATTATTTTACTATTAATATTAACTTAATAATACTCAGCGGTGAACAATGAGACTCGGTGAAGTACACAGACTCCTCTCAGGTACAGGGATAGTGTTGGGCAAAGACAATATTCACAGCACAGAGAAATAAAACCACATTACTGTCGTATGTATAAACTGAAAAGTTTTATTCTTTATTTATTGCAATTATAATGCAACTATACTTGAAACGAAGGCGAGGATTTCGCTTTGTTGATGAATTGACTCAATTAAAACGCATAAAACTCAATGCGTGGCTATCGGCAAGCCTATGATCACACAGACCTAGCTTTCGCCCCGAACTACCACACCAAGAGATATGCAATGATAACCGAGCCAATAATTGCTCTTTACCCTTTTATTTCCAAATTAATCTTTAGGCTAACTTTATTATTTGACGTAGAATGGTTGCAGTATTGTGCATATCATCAATGCATGGCCATCGGCGTACCTATGTTCACATAGGCCTAGCTTGCGCCCCGAACTACCATACCAAGATGTATGCACAACACCGAGGAGTTCTTTTTAGTTTTAAAAGCTTCGACGATCCGTGGCGAAAGTGTGATATATCTTACGCGATATCCTCGCTTTTATACTGTTTCGAGAACACAGATTCAAGTACAGATGAATCACTCACTATTTACAAAAGATTACTATCAACAAAACTGACATCTATACATCTTTAGAAATACAAATTCGTATAGAGCACTCTTGTAAACAAAGATACATTAAACTACTCATAACAGCATAAAATACAACAAACATTAAACAAAATATATACATTACTAATAAGGAGCAATATTACATAGAATAACAAGGAAATTACGCTTTCTTTAACAAAATAAAAATATTAGTGACATATTTTCTACTTGTGACGTCACATAAAATATGGATCATATCAGTTATTTCTGATTATTCTTTTTCTGCTATGGAACAGTGTTATGTTAACATAACGATCTTGCTACACTGCAAATCTATATTACTGTAGAACAGACTATGTATGCAAGCAACAATGCCAAGCCAACTTCTCTCTACAGTAAATTTTTAATTGTTCTTTACGTTGGTGTTATTTTAGATGCAATATATTCCTAGTAATTGCAAATATACGAGGTATTATCAAGAATTTCCAGAAATTCGCCCACAAAATGTATTCAAATAGTGTTATCCCTTTGTACACCCACACTTATTCCAACGCGTGGAATTCGCTTTGGTGCTTTTTGACTGTTGAGAAACGTTGTGTTCCATCTTGGGAGTAATAGGGGACAGAATAGGAAAAAAAAAAATCGAGTGCCAAATCAGGCAAGTAAGAGGGCTACAGCATTAGTGGAAGTGTGTTTCTCTGGCAGGAACTGGATATTGCATCTTCGCTCACCTCACCTCACCATCTCACTTGCCACGTGCCATCCTGTGAAGCACTAAAGCCATTCCGGATTTTTTAAATAATACCTCGTATATCAGAAAAAATGTAAAAATTAGTGTGAAACTAAGCAACTACTTCTCTTCTCATTTCAGGCCCTCCAGGTCCACCCGGGAAAAGGGGGAAAAGAGGGAAGAAGGGAGACCAAGGAGAAGCAGGGCCGGCGGTAAGTGTAATTACTTCTCCCATTACTTTTAGCAATTGCTTTAAAATTAAAAATTATCTGCACCACTGCCATTGAGCCTTTCAACAAGTATTTGGCAACACAGGTGACCTTTTGGCGGGAAATAGGTGCGGTTTTGCCTTTTACCCAGGCACACATCTACAGTATATTTCGAGAGGGGTCCGAACCAGTGATGTGCCGTACACTATAATTTTACGTCTACTTGTGTTGTCTACACGTAATCTACGCGTAGATTACATTGGGTTGTAGTTTACATAGACTACGTAGGCAATCTAAAGTGCATTAACATTAATTTTCAAGGCTTTCATGAAAGGAAAGTGTCATTTTCAACTATATTGGTTCCTAACGAACTGAAAATAATACTATTTACAACAAAATTTCTCTTCTCTTCTATCATCAACTATGGAAGAAGGTATATCGTATGCAAAAAAAGACAACAGATGGCAGTCGTGAGGCAAAAGTGGTATTTTTCTATATGTTAGGTTTTTCCTGGTGAAAAATTATTCACATTTGCAAGGAAGAGTACGAAAGGTTCTTCTCACACATTGCCAACTGATACGCAGTATAATTTTCTATTAATTCCACAGCGCTTTTTGCTAATTTATCACCTTTTGTCATGTTGTTTGCATAGATTACGTCATCTACGTGTATAAAATAGTCTACGTCTAGAATGTAGGGTATCGTTGTTTATGCGTAGACGCACATCATTCGTCCGAACCAACTATCTTACATGTACGGCGGTATAAGCTACGCCTTTTACCCCCCCTGGTTAACCATACTCAATAGCGTATACCGTCTGCTTCAATGCGTGTGCCTTCTATTTTCGATTTATGTTTAAATGAAATCATTAAAATACTTGTTTCATTTTTTTTAAATATTTATTTTAACAATATCTTCGCCAAACCTCTTTAATGCCAAGTCCCTACACCTAAAGTTTCACGGGACTTAAGCCGTTAGCCCGCGGCCCGGTAAATTAGTTGTTAAAAGTCGATGCCCAGATCCCAATAATTTTACTCGTAATAGCTTTCTAATTGCTTTTAATTTGTACGTTAATTAATAGGGTATAGTGTTGAAATTTAATATTAATAAATAATGGCATAACCACGGAGAGCATTAGTTCGATTAGCCTATATCTAGGCTTGTTATCAAATATAAAAGAATGGTTTACATTACTTGACGACGACTGGTTCTAATGGAATATTTGTTTCCTCTGGCAAATATCATAAAATTAATTTGGTAAGTCCTGTTTTTCCTTGGCACGTTCCATTTCGGACACCTAAAAATTCCAATTAATCGCAATATTTCCACTTCAATAAATTTGTTAATGAAAATTTCTGCACACAGTATACGGCGTTTGTTAAAACCTGTCAGGTTTCCCGCGCTAGCGATTGCTCGACACTTCTGGTCTCCGTGGTTCTGGTGCCAATGTGGAAACGAGAAAAATCGTCTGCTGAGCAGCGAGGAGCGAATGGAAACGAGGCGAGCAAGCAACGTGATCGCTCAGCTACTTGACGGCCAAATAGGCGTTGCTCCGCGAGCGCTGCTCACTTGATCGCTGAGCGAACTTGAACCTTACTCGTCACATGTTTCAGCCACAGAATATATCGTTTTTGTATTTCTATCTCTTGAGGCAAAGGGGAAGAGGAGGAAAACTGTATGATGATGGCGAGGTGGCGATCAATGAGGAAATATTTATGATGAACAGCTTGCGATATAGCGTAATTACAGAGGAAGTTCAAGTAACAGAAGAAATTATACAACAAATGCTAAACGAGTATATTTTCATTATTTCATTTTCGTACTTAATAAGTCTATCGGGTGGGGGTCCAGACACCCGAAATACGTCCTTCGTGTCCTTCAAAGCCGTATGATCCCAATATAATCCTTGTCTTACAAAAAGTTCAGAGGAATTTATATAACAACGGCTAAACGAATACATTTTTCATTATTTAATTTTAGTACTAGATAAATTTTTCGGGGGGTCCGGATCCCTTGGACCCCTCCCCCCTAAATACGTCCTTGAGTCCTAACCAAACAACATAGGCATTCCTCACCTGACGTCAGAACATAATGCCCCATCGTTCTGCGATATGGGAGATGTTTGGTTGTAGTCTGATTTTTTCACAACATCCCCTAAAACTTTTCTCAAAGCAAAGGCTCAATTTACTGTCATTTTGGCTCTAAATTTACACTTACACACCCTTAAATACGAACTTTCACCCCCAGGTGGAAATTTTGGGTATCCCTCTGGGGGCTGTAAGATGTACTTAGGCCGTGTCCCAAAGGTGCAAGACCATACTTGAAGCGAGCATCCTCCGAGTATGGTCCTGGAGTGCGGTCTTGAAGTCGTGGACTGGAAGTGAGTCTTTCGAATTGCACTTCGACTGCTGCGCCAAATACGATCAGTAGATAAAACTGAGTACTCGTTGTTTTCCCCACGTTATAAACACTTGTTTTTCACCATAGATATGACGTTGCATTTTCAAATGTTCGTACACATACATTTCCACACATTAGAAGAACTATAACCAACAACTTGCTGACCCATAACGTATATTTAACCTGTGTTGCTGGCTTTCTACCTCCGCGATTTTAAACAAACGAACAACGAGTGTGGAAATCACGTGACTGAGTCAGCTTCCATCTGCACTGCGAGCTATGCACTTGCGTACTCCTGTTCTTGGCGCTTTCGAACCGTACTAGGTGACCACTTCCGCCAAAACCATGCTTCAAGTACGTACTTCGTACCTTTCGGACAGAGCCTCATAAAGTTAAATTTGGTGCCAAAATGATGATGTTTTTTGTCTGTGAAGAATTTGGGAGGGTGTTGAGGAAAATTTGGGGTTGTGGATGAATCACTGCTTCCTTCCTCAATGATATTTCATTATTCAGCATGAACCCTCACCCACCCAAAAAAGAAAAACTTCGAGTTATGTCTATGTTGCTGATAGTGTTGCAGTGTAAGTGGTAACTTTGTACTCCATGGATCTCATGTTTGATTACAGGTGGAAGAACGTTGCGCAGTAGTTCAGGCTCAGTACGACTTTTTTCTAAAAAATTTGCAAAGCAAATAGTTTCAAAGTAATTATTGAATAATAATTTATTTTTGCACCTGCAAGGAATCTTTACTTTCAAACATCATCAATGAATGGCAATGTCAGGGCTTATACAATGCACCAAGATGCGGAAATTTATACCATAACAGGGTCATTACAAAAACCAGAAATTACTATACCTCACAAAAGGAGGAGTGGATGTTGTAGACTTTCTATATACTAAATATGATGTCTCCAGAAGCAGTAGGTGTTGTCCAATGGTAGTATTATTTTTATCACAATGAATATAGTTATGTGGAATTAACTCTCAGATAATTATGGAAGTTATTCCAAAGACGACATGGTGAGGCAAACATTCCTGCAATATCTTGGCCTAGAACTTGTAAAGGCGTTCATGGAGGAAAGAGCAAATATCAGACACCTACTTACGGGCATGAAAGGAAAAATAAGAATTGTCTACAAAGAGCCATTGAATAGGTCTCAACCTCTACCAAAAAGATCTAAACAAGGAAGATGTAGTCTGTGCTAACATTCTATTGACAGTAAGTCCAAAATTGAATGCAAAAAGTTCAATGGAATTGTATGCATGGAGCACTTGAGGCCATTTTGTAGAAACTGTATGGGTTAAAGTGAGTCCGATTAAAGATGCCACACTCTAATCAAAGTGGCTATGTACATTTCTTAACTCAATATTTCATTTATCCCTGATAAGTATGCTTCACAATTTTTGATAATTCTTTCCGTTATGTATTGTTATTACTTGTCATATGAAAAAAGACAAAAATGACTTCTTCATTTAAAAGTTTTGAGTATGTTATGGATCATTATTTATTTTTTACTCTGAAACATGCAGATTCAAGTTTCTTCTTCTCGTAAAATGTACCGAATAGACTGTGCACTTAAATAATTGTATTACATAAACAAATAAGTTCTATGTTGGTAAAATTCACATACATAATGGGCTGTGTCACACCCACATACATAATGGGCTGTGTCACACCCTACCTGAGTCCTGAAGGTTTAATTTCTGTACTATGTGATCAAAATATCAGTTTCATTAGTCATTTAATTAGTTTAAGAATACGCTGATAAATGTATATTAAAATGACATTATAAAAGTTGATTCTTTTTCTTTTTCTTTCAGGGAACGATTGGTGCTCCAGGAAAGAATGGTTTTCCGGTACTGGATTTTTCCTCATAATTTCGAACTGCAAGTGGCATCTAGAAAAAATATAATTTTAATATTTACAGAAATCTATAATACAAGTAATTTGGTATATGACTGAATTTCGTTATCTATTTAAATTTTTTTTTTTTTAGAAAATACCATCAGTTAGAAATATTAGTCATGGTACTCTTGAATTTTTTATAACCAATCAGATTTCATGGATATATAGTTCTGGTTAAGTACAGCTAATAGCTGATGTAACCATCATATTTTAAACTCGGGTGGAGGTGGTTGTACCTAGCTATGTTGGGAGGGTGTATATATAGTTCTGTAGGTCAAAGAAATGTCTCTAATGTTCATAAAATATATATTGTTATAAATAGAATCAGGTCAGAGTAATAAGTACTATTTGACTTATGATGAAAGTTATGTATATACTTTCTTTAAAAAAAAAATATAAGTCTTAAATCAGAGTAACTGAGACCTTTAGAGACATTTAAAAATAAATAAATATTTTATTGTTTCTATGTTGTATATTGATGCAGAGCCCAATTTCTTATCTAGGTAGTTTTATATGTAGTTTCTGAGTGCCACTTATTCTCTAACATAGGTCACATTTATAACATCACAAGATTTCATTCAAGACATACTTTTAGTGTGAACTTTTCTCAGTAGTTATCATGTGATAGATATCCTGTCATTCTTCCTTGCTGTTTCAACCTTGTAAATTTGCAGGTAGAATGTAGTTTGGATTATGTAGTTCCTCTTCCTGTTTAATATTTCCACTTTTTTGCCAGTCTTTATATTGCATTTACGTTGAGGTCACTTAAGTGACCAAGGTACCTAATTTCTTTCTTCATATTTTCACTTTGTTACACAGTGTATTGATAGCATAGGGATAAACATTGAATTCAGACTGGCAACTTTTACAATTCATGAGAAGTTTGCATTAACGCAAAACTGGGATGATTTTTTTAAATGTATTTTGCAGCCATGATCATACAAGGCAAGACACTGTCTTGTGTTACACATAGATGGCAAAGGGCCAGAGCTTGGCTTCAGGGATTAACTTGCCTTTTTTGTAGTTTGATTTTCAGTTCTGATTAAGAACAGCTCATTCTGACATTAGTTGTAGAGCAGGCCTTTCAATATTTGTGCTATGCTGGTACAGATGCTTTACATAACATCTATCCAATGCCCGGATTTATGTATTTCGAGTCCTGAGGCTAATATCATCCTGAACCCACCCCCCACATATTCAATTTCAGTTGTAACTTTTAAGTCTAGTTTTGCCAGATGGTTAGTAATATTTTTACAACATTTGAAAAAACTTAATTTTGAAATCATCTTCAAGGCAAATTTTTTGGAAGCATGGGGTTGCTGCCCACCTTAAAGCCTGATCTTTCCCTATGCTTGTTGGAATCTGGCACTCCTCTCTCCCCTACTGTTAAATCTAATAAATATGTTGATGGTAGTAATTGTTATAATCTTCTAGTCACTGTTTATTTTATTCCTTACTACTTTACTGTGTAAATATTATGTTCATTGTATTCTTTCTCCGTATGTTTGACTATACATGTGTGTTTGTGAGTAACGTGAAACAGTAAATAATAAAAGCAATGAAGCATTGTGATGTGACGAACCAGATTTTCAATGTATGAATATCTGCTGAAATTGGCATATTGGAACCAGTAACAGAATTGCTAAAAATATGATATTAAAACCTATTTTGATACTCAATTTCCCATGTTTGAAAGTGTATTAAAAGACGGCATGTCAATAATATTTAATAGAATGCAGTGTTGTATTTTTCTGCTGTAAGGAACTAACTTACGAGTTTTTAGTTTCATTTTCTCATAATGATTTAAAATCTGTCAGACTTTATTTCTATTCTGTATCAGGCAGGGTGAGAAGGTTAATCACTCCTTCCAACTGCCCAAAGAAAACGTTTGTCAAATACAACATACCTAATACTATACAAGGGTCATTCGGAAAGTAACCGCTGTTTGGCTGTAAATAAAAAAAAAACAACGCATAGATACAACAAATTTCTACTGTACAGCTGTCCTCTATTTTTCAACATAGTCGCCATGTAAATTCAAGCATTTGTCATAGCATTTCGCCAACTTACCAATCCCTTCTGCATAAAACTCGGCCGCCTGGGAATTCAACCAACCTGTCACAGCATTTTGAAGATCCTCATCGTCAGCGAAGTGCTGTGCCCCAAGCCACTTCTTCATGTGAAGTGAACAGATGAAAATCAGGAGGAGCCAAGTCCAGGCTGTATGGGGGATGATCAAAAACGTTCCATTTGAATTGGCGCAAAAGGTCTTGTGTTCGCCGAGCAGTGTGAGGGCGAGCATTGTCATGCACAAAGACAACCCCAGATGTCAGCAGACCGTGACGTTTGTTCTGGATGGCTCTTCTCAGTTTCTGCAAAGTGATTGTCGTACCACGTTCCATGAATTCGACAAGCAAGATTCCCTTAGCATCCCAAAACACGGTGGCCATAACTTTTCCTCGCTGAGAAGTTTAACGGGCTTTCCTCGGCTTGTTTGGAGAACTGGTATGACCCCATGCCATTGACTGTTGTTTTGTCTCAACATTCACATACACCACCCAAGTCTCGTCGCCAGTCACTATTCTGTTCAAAAACGGGAGATGGGAGATTTGAAAAATTGTACATGTAACGGAAATATCACTGTATTAAGAGGACATGCTAAGAAAATTATAAGCATTATGAGTATTCTATCTTACACAATAAATGGATAAACAGTTTATTCTTTACCTTTAATCAGTAATTTGAAAACACCGAGGCTCTATGCACTGCCGCTTCGCTAGCTTCACCAGTCACTTGACATGAGTCCTTTCAACAGTTGGTAACATTTCACGTGCCCGAACATTTAGAGTTTCCGTTGGCCCGTTACAGCAGGAAGTCCCCCGCTCTAGCCAATTCGAGCGCAGTTGCATCACTCAAAGAGCGGCCATTTCTCTCAAATTAATTCTGCCGGACTGTAAGAATCTTTTATCAGCAACTTCCATTTTACATCATATTTCAACAGATTGGTTTATAACGCAGCTGTGGCAGTGGTTTATAACACAGCTGTGGCCTGGTGGCTGTGGAGTTATGTGAAGGTCTAGTAGGAAAAAAATGGGGTAATGTAAAACAAACTGTGAAACATACTTCTTATCTTCATCTTTCCAATGAGAAAATGGGGTTTCTAACAAAACACTCGCTAAAATTGTAAACAGGATTCATATTTCTCTTGAAACTGCATGAAGTAAACAACACAGGTTATAATATGCACTCAGTTCAACTCCTCAAAGGCAAGTGCAGAGCTTGCTTTCTTTGCCCTCAACTCCTCATACTTGTAATGGAAAAGCTTGACGTTGAGGTTGTCATGGCAACCGATGAAACACAGCTACCTTATTTTAGGAAAAATTATGGAAATATTCCATGGTTTGTATTTCTTTACAGACACAACTATAATTAACCAGAAGATCTATGTATGTTTAACAGAAACAAATTAACAGAAAGTAAAGTGTGTTAGAAAAAGCTAATGGCATTAGTGGACGCATGACAGCTACGGACAGAAGCAATCCAGATTTATTGCTGATTTTTATAACATTTTCATGCGGAATCCCAGAAATACCACTGTGTTTCTGTTAATTATCATATTTTTTTGCAATCATGTAATTATCGGAATTTGTTGAAAAAAAATAATTCATGAGTACACCGAAATATATTCCTGTTTCGTCACATCACTGTCAAATATGATCAATAAATGAAATTTACAGCACTATGTGTTACACCTTAAGTATTTTGTACCATTTTTAGGTATTTTCAAAAATATGTAATATTATTTGCAAGTCTTATTCAATTATCTCCTGGAATCATACAAAGAACAGTGAACAGTTCAACAGGTGTCGGTCTTAATTCTAATAGAAAGTAACTTTGTCCATGGGCTAACTTCAAAACTCTTGGTATGGATCAATACAATTATTCTAATCAATTAATATTTTATATCCGTAAAATTATTTAATTTGTAGTGCATGTCTATGGATAAAGTTAAATTTATTGTTTGTGTGTGTAGTGTACAGCTTCCAAATATTTTGAACAATTTGTTTTAAAATTTAATATTTTTTAATAGGCGTAATTGGTGGTGCAAAAGTTAACTTCTTTATTTGTATTTTGAGTAGATTTTCAGATTTCTTCTTCTTCAGGACTTTTCCTCATTTAATGCAATACTAGTTGCACATATGCTGTTTTCCAGGGTCCGAAGGGGTACAAAGGTGACAGAGGATATTTGGTAAGAGATTTGCATATTTTGTCTATAATTGGTTAAAATTGATTTAGCTTAGTGTTATTTATGAGAGTATTGTGTAATTGGTGGTTGTCGTCCAGTTTCATGTCAGATGCATTAAAAATAATGAATAAGCAAAGTGGATAATTTTGTTAAATATTTACTTACTCATTAGAAACATTGGAATGGTTGCAAGGACAGTTTTTTATTTTTTTCGGGAAGGATATAAAAGTTTATGAGACTGGTGCACATAGCACACTCCTAATAACTTGTAGTGTGCTTCGGGATTTCCTAAGGAAGGAGTATGACTCTTTTTCATAGCTTTTCATAGTCCCCCCTCCCATTCGTTAGTATAACTGATATACAGGTGGCATAAAAGTGTCAGCTGCAGTGAAACTTGGTGTAGAAGATGTAGAGATTATGGCAAAGGGAATGCTGACATGAAAATATATTAAATGTGACCCTGAAATCTGGTGCAGAGTGAAAAACATCCTGGGAAATGTTTTGTGTGACCATTGATCATGATGTCTTATGCTTTCAAAGGGTCATTCACATTGACAGCATGCATATTGAACACTGCTGTACTGACATAAACTAAAAATAAAGTTTTACATGTCCGATTTCTGGTTGTTATTTCAATGCCACATTTCCACCTAATTCTGAAAATTTGAACCATTTTCTTGTCAGCATTTGTTTTCCCATGGTCTCGGTAGCCTCAATAGCAATTTCATCACAACCAGATGCTCCAGGGTGTTTTGAGTAGGGAACAGATTGCGAAATCCTGGGGGGACGGGGGATTTCCCCCACCAACAATCTTGGCCTCAAAAATCTCCCCCCCCCACACCAAAAATTTTCAAGGGGGAGAGTTTTTGTTACAACAAACAAAAGATAAACAATTACTTTTAATTTCACGTATACTGTGCTAAGAATTATATCGAATACATACAAAAATTAGTGTAGTTGTGAGTATTGAATTCTTTTCCTCTCTCAAGAGATCATTAACAAATCAACATCAATGCGCACAATAAAAGTAAAACAAGAATATATATAAAAAATAATAACTATGAAATCTAATTGATTTATATTAACATAAAGCAAAACCCAAATAAAAACTTACACATTATAGAACCACTTCAACTATTTCATAATTTATTAACATCTATAACCAGTAAGTAAAGGATGTAGTTTGCTACTTTATAATATGATATATTTAAAAGTAACAAATTATTATTATTATTAATAATAATAGTAGTTTGCTGCTTTATAATATATATTTAAAAGTAACAAATTATTATTATTATTAATAATAATAATAATAATATATTTTTAATTTAGTAATTTATTTTTACTTTTAATAACATTAGTTCTCCCCCCACCAGTATTAAATGATTTCGCACCCTGGTAGGGGAGATTTAATTATGACCACCCAATATACATATCATAAAACCATATATGATTTGCAAGAAATCACTACATTTTCCAATGAAATTAATATTATTCAATGGTATATGAGTGGCACTAGGTAATATTGAGTGGCTGCTTGCCTTAAGATCAAATCCTATTTATGCCATGAGTTTCCATTTATTTTTCATAAATTATTTATTTTTCTTTCAGGATAGTTCTCACAGTATACATATTCTAAGAAGTGTTATTATGCACATAAAAGAAAAAAGTTTGGACATACTTCATCACTTGTCAAACCATAAATACATGTAAGGTTCGATGAAGCAAATCATTCGTGTGTGAAATATTTGTTTTAAATTATCAAAATCTCACCAGTTAGCCTTTAGTAAGGATAGGTAAATCCAAATAAAAATTTTACCAGATATTGGATATCAAATTTGGAGGAATCCATATGGTACATGTATGGAGAGCAATGATGATTTATATCCATGGATGGTATGGGATGGTGTATTTCTGGGCAGTGTGGATTATTTAATTAATCAAGACATTTAGCTGTCCATGGGTCTTCGGAAGAATACATACGCATGTACCAAACATTTACTACCATTTATTACCACCAGCACCAACCTACAAGAATCCTCAGATAGATATTAGGACAACCTCCTGAGTCCACCATCATCATCTTCATGTCACCCAATGTGCACACTGTGACCAGGTCATAGCAAGAAGTCCCAGGTTCAATACCTGGTGAAGGCATGTAGCCAGGAGGAGGGCTGAATTCCCCCCAAAATCCTACAAAAAATATCTAATTTAAATAATGTATGGTGGTAATTAATTTTATTTATTTTCTTAGTAGGATTGAACATATTTTATAATAAATTGTAATATACTGAGAAATTCATCTTCAGAGCTTCTACCTCAAATGTTTGGCCTTTAGATGGCACCTGCTGATAAGGGAAAGCCCTCTCCGAAATAAATTTCTGGCTATGGGTCTGGAAGGCACATAGCTTTTACATCCCATTTGAAACCGTAGGTCCAGTCCCAATTAGCCTATCTGTGCATAGGGTGGACTCAGAACAAAATCAATCAAATCAAGACCCTAAGAACACATCCAAATTATCCATTGCATTTTAAACAGATACCAGATAATTTGAGATCCAGATATACCATCAGAGATTCATGGCCAGTCCTTGTTTTGAGACAATTTAACATTTTTGCTACTTATAGATGTTCGATTTATTTTAGAAATATCTTTTGTTTCTAAGAATCACATTTATTTTGTGAATTCATGTTAGGTAGATTTCATACCAAAATGACAAGCGACATGCAACGCTTGTCAAAACTTTTAGATCAAAACAGACATTTAGGTAGATCTTATTTTGCAATGCTATTTTGTAAAGTATGATATATTTCCTATGTAATCTTGCTACTAATTTTAGCTATAACACTTGGTAGCATTTATTGATTTTGTCAAACACGAAATTGTCCAAACTTTTCTTTTATGAACATAAATGTTACTAATGTATAAATATAATAATAATATATACCTTTCAAGTTAGAATGTAAAGATTTTATAGTGTGTATATTATAAACCCACTCTAAATCCTATTATCCTCTGCTTCTAAATTTGCTTAAATATTCTTGTACATGCACCAACATAATTATCCAATAATTGAACATATTTGTGTTTTATGTGTGTGCTGACTTGCTATGGTAATATGCGTGTCTTTCTTTAACATATTTGTTTTTGCATGTTACATGTTTGTCAGTTAACTTTCCAAAACTTAACACACTTGAACATTATAATTGTACAATTACACTTATTTGTTACTTCATTTGGTGGACTACACAAGATCACTCATTACGAAACCCATTAAAATCCTACTTTTGTGATTGAACTTGTGCAGTGTTTTCTTCACTGACTGCGATTAAGCCTCATTACATCTAACTCTAGCAAATATATTTAGTGATTGTTGTATACCTAAACATAATACTTATTCCTTTCAATAACAGACACCAAGGCATGATCAGAGCAGTTATTACTGCTAATCTTTTAATGGAAAAAATCATTACTTTCACTTAATTGTCATTATTTCATGCTCTTTTGTGAGATGTTGCTGGGTCAAATGTAGACTTAAATAATAATTTATATTTTCTGGATCTTGTTAAGACCTTTGATGTACACATGTTTGTTGTTGATTGTTGCACTAAATCTGTTACATGTTAGTTTTGATGTTTACAGACTGAGAAAGTTCTTCACATATTTTCTGTCGACATATGATGTTACATTTTTCAATATTTTCATTACTTCAAACCATAACTTATAATAATAATAAAAACTTCATCAACATAACAGCCCTTTTGTGCACCAAGGCATATGCAAGGTAGCTTTTCATGGAGTGATGTGTTTTCATCAGTTAAAATTCCATTGCTGCTTTTAGCTGGCTTCTCAGGGCACAACCTCATGATGCTGTGCCAATACAGACATACTTGTGTTCCCACTGGGGATTAAATTCAGAACCACATGCATGAATGGCAAAAATGCCAAAACAATGACCATTTGGCTACAAAGGAACTTACCATCACCTATAAGTATTTCAATGAGGTGGTTGTTTCCTTCATGGACAACAAATGTAGGTCACCACAGTATTCATTCATGTATAGGCATGAAGGTCCCACACCGTAGCCATGCAGTCTAAGGTATCAATCTTTGGGCTTGGACTATGGGACATGCCCTGGTTTGAGTCTCCTGGGTGGAGGAAAACGAAACAACTTTTCTCTTGAGATTTCGGCAAGTGTGTGCAACCGATGGTCAATAGAAAATTGGGGCGCTACAAATGAGAAGCATAACCCGGCCATGAAAGCCTACAAACCTTGACTGGGGGTTCGTAGTGCTGACCACATGTCACTCCATAACTGGTTGGATGATTGCCCACCTCTGCTGAGGCATGAGGGAATGAGGCTGGCAGTCTTTAGGTAGGCCCTGACCCTCAAGTGCTGTTGCATCGCAGGTTATACACAGGTTATATGTATAAAGGGTAGCATTTTTCATTACAACAACAACAACAAGCCAGCAAGGTTGCCAACTTATGATCTTAACACTGAAGTTTGTGGGTTCAAGTACCAGCCTGGGCATGGGTGTTCATTGTAAGTGCCCTCTATCAATTTCATCTAATCATCTCTCATGATCGTGATTAGCCAAAAGTTGCAAAAATGTGATGTAAAACAACAAAAATACACATTTAAGAACAATTAGGAAAATTTGGGATCATCTTAGTTAAATATTTAAATAGAAAAACAGTGGTTTAAAATTAATTTCTGGAAGAAACTTCATACAAAAAATGTATGAATATGTTCCTTCATCAGTCATGACTAGAGCCGGGGGGCGACAACTTTATGTTATAACATATTTTTTATTTGGCATCTGCTCGAATACTGGGGTGAGATCTTTCTGATGAAAATCAACCAAAATAGACAAACTTCATAAGGCATATTTTGACATATTTTACCAATTTAGCATTCTTACAACATATTTCTTCAATTTTCTCATAATAAGACATATTTTTTGTAAAATTTCGTTATTGTCTTTCATATGATCGGTTAGTTTATAATTTATTCTTGTACCTTCAGAGCAACGGATAGTTTATATTAACGATGGCAGGATAAGGAAATTTCGGAGGAAGAAATAAAAAGCAGATGCCATATTTTCTTACCAACTAGTACAGAACAATAACACCCACCTTTTTTTTATCCCACCGACAATTGATAGCCAATCATACATTATTGAGGAAAAATGTTCTCTGTTCCAGTTGTGCAGGCATGAGAATCACTGTAAACAAGTTTCAATTGTTCTAATTTATTTACCTTTTTTCTCGCTTCTCCCAACAATCAGTCAAAAGTAAAAATGACATTACCGCCCCTGCTCTATCAGCAATCAAGTACGAGAGTTTCAAGATCACTTGTCATTTGAGCCATGCTAGTATCAGCGTGTATACCCTGTCTCTGGAAGCTCTGGAGCAGGTGAACGAAAACAAGTCTGCCCAAGTATTGACGTGATGTCTGCTCCACCACTCAGTTTCCACAAACGTCTGAATTTGACATAATTGTAAACGAAACTTAGGATAATTGCAGCTAACCTCACGATATTTTCAGTATTTTCCCACTACATTGTTTGGTTAAATGGATTCTGACTTCATTTAATACCCCAGACCACTCTAATCGATATTCCCTGGAAAATTCTCCCATACAATGAAAAATTCGAAAGTACTGTTGTGCATATTTTTGGCTTTACTGGAAATATTTCTGCATTTTCCTTACATATTTTTTAAATTTTATGACATACTAGCTGATTACCCGGCATTGCCTGGTATTTATTTATCCCAATCTTGTATTAGACAAGAAAATAATGAATTCTAACTAATGTAACTAATTTTAAATGTGATCGTGAATGTCACCAATTAGCTTAGAGACTCCGAAAACTATGGTTCGACACTAATCTAGGTCATTTGTGGCATTTTATTTTTCACCCCCTCTCACCCCCCATGTCGATAGGTGATGAACTTGGAGTTGAACCACATTGGGAATGTCACGAAAACTATGGATTCCATTCGCAACACAGCTTGAATGTTAGATAACTCGAGAAACACTATCATTGTGCAGATTGCATAGAGTCAAGGATGTCTGTTTGTGCGGAATTTCATATCGGTGGTTCTCGATTATTTTAACATGCCATCCCTTCCCACCCCCACCCCTAGGGGTGCCAGGGGTGTCTTACCCCCACAGTGTTTCTTTCCAGGTTGCAAGTAATACACATACCAAGTTTGGTTGAAATCGCTCCAGGCGTTCAGAGTTATGCCGGAACAAACAAATATACACACCCTCACACACATACATTCATTTTTGTATATATCGATTTTTCAAATTTTATGATATATTTTTCAAATTTTATGACATATTTTTAAATTTTTATGACATAGTTACATATATATTTCACAGTTTTATAGGACATAAAGTCCCGGAGCCTAGTGATGACCCTTTCTTTAGTTCATTAGAGCCGACCTTCATGGCAGAGTGGTTATCACAGTGTGCTACATGCCAGACATCCTGGGTTTGAATCTCAGCCTGGGCCTGAGTGTTCTTCGTTAGTGCCTCCTCGTCAATTTCATTATATCATCACTCGTGATTAGCCAAAAGTGGCAGAAAAGCTAAGTAAGGAAAACAAAGCAATCAGATGATCAAATTCTTCAGTCCATTAAAACAAAAAAAAGTAAGACTGTTTACTAACACTAAATCTAGAAACTTTACAATGGACATTTCAGTATATAAAAATTAAATAACACCATACTGTTATATCTTTTCAAGAGCAATGCATGTTCACAATTAAAAAAATACTGCATTCATATTACTAATTGTAATAACACTGACACTGTATCAAAACTTTACACACTTATTTTTTATGTACATCTAAACATGCTTTTATATAATATTTAACAAGATGTAGTTTCATTGTGTTGTTATCAAAGTCAAAGCACATACTTATTCTATGTTTGTTTTTTGTGTGGGGGTTTTATTGCATGTTCTGTAGGTTGTAATAGGCATGTGTTTTAAGTGACTTTGTAACTTAGAATAGGCGAGTGTGAAGCTTTGTTTTTTGTTCCAGGGACAGATGGGAGTGCGTGGATACCCGGGCTTTCCGGTTGGTGGATGCTTGTTTTCCAAATTACTGCCATCTTGTCACTAACCCCTGTAGCAGTTCTAACGTCGTGGTCATCCTGGTATTAATTATATTAATTCATTGCAACCAACTCAGCCACACAGCCATTATATGTCTGTTGAGAAATCGGCGAATTTATATTAGTCATAAAATATCTGTTTTATTCAGGTTTTTTAAAAGAAACAAACTTTAGTTACATGAATTAGTGTCTGAGACTTTTAATTCTGTACAAAAGACTTACTATTTTTAATTTAAAGCCACGAACAAGGTTTTGGAAAGACCCTAAACCACCCCTCCCCCCACTGACCTCTCTCTGCAGCAAGATGGACAATGAGAGGTCTGTGTTGAAGGTTGTAGGAGGGGGAGAAGCTTAACATTACACTCATGGGAGTATTATTATACTTGTTCTCTTTAGAATATCAAACTTCTGATGGTGTAGAAAAACACATGAATGGAAAGATGACACGTTGAAGACTTTGTTTTGTAGTGTGAAAAGTCAAAACTTGAAGTTACTTCTCCACAAGGAATACATGGGATTCTGTAATTACTTATTCATTATATTTTTTACAGATCCTGTCTAGCTTAATAATCAAGTTAAAAAAAAAACATTTCCACTTGCAACATCGGGAGAAATTCATACTCTTTCTTGTACAATTTTTTTTTATTTTTAATTCTGACAATATTTTAATAAATGCACATCTGGTGCGAATCAGTCACTTTTCGCACAAGTCTTGGGGTTATTTGGTGAGATTTCTTTCACTCTTGTCAGACCTTTATTTTATGCTATACTGATTGCAACTCCAACTGGTGGTTGACCTTGATGGCTATTTCTGGCACGTCCTGTCGCCGAATCATTTTCAGGGGTGTGTGGTCCGATGGGTGTCAACAAACTCAGTTGCGAAGTAAAACCTGAACGGATCACATCACTCTCCCGAAGCAACATTGCCAAGCGTACTTCTGTTTTTGCTAGTTGTATTTAAATGACTGTGTGTCCATCTGCATTCCGACCTGTGGGTGGTCCTTCCAGAAATGTCATTGTTCAGGACCACATGTGCAGTTGTACCATCAACCCCCGCTGATTTCTGGGGCTGACAATACTATTGCCCAAGAATACTTTTTCTCACCTTACGGTATGTTTGGCAACATGTGGTGGACCCAAGCTCATTTTTTTCATCCTGCGAACAATGTTCGGTAACTTGCGACTCGAAAATACCAAATCTCAGTCGAAGAAAATTCAATGATTTGCTGTTTCCCAGCTGCCAGTTGGAGTTGCATTCAGGATAACAGTTTGGGAACATATATTCCTTGGACTCCCTCTTTCGAATATTTTCTTTTGTTTTAGTTACGTGCATTTACAAGCCATTATTTTATTTTCACACAAGAGACTAATTCTTTTATATCTTTTCAAATATCTATTAATATTGTTGTAGTTTTCAATTTGTGTGTCCTGTATTTCAAGTATAGTCTCTTTGTGCAGTATATAATATGTACTTGATCCTCAATGGTAACTTTTTCATTGTCTTCAGCTCCACCATAAGCTTAACTTTGAGCAAAGTTTGTTAGTTCCTCAATATTCTTACCAGGAATGGTGATAAAACGAGTACAACCACATATAAAAACTCCTATAATATATTTCATAGATGCTGGATACACACAATGAGCTAGAGGTTAACAAGGGTACATAAATATTCATCTTCCACTTGAAGCAATATTTATACAAAAGTGTAATCATACCTAGATAAGAAAGTTACCATGTGACCAAACAGTTTCTCTCTTCAGGTAATGATGACATGGCTGTGATGTCCTACCATTTTTTTTTATCAGTTTTACCTGCTATGGGTTGTTTTTAGATCTGTTATTACCTACATAGGTAACAATATACAGGGTGTATCAAAAAGAATCATCCTATTTCAAAAGGCTATATTTAGGAAACAAATTAACATAGAACTTTGCATTAAGTTGTAAAATACATGTTGGAATATAAAGTTTTACTTACAATAGAAAGTACAGACCGTAAACCTTTTTTCGGGAAATGGCGACAGACTGAATGTCTTTTGCACCTTTATCCAGTCATATCTGGAAATGCAGAACTGGCTTCTCCCGCAATTACAAGCAGACTCTGATGCCTTTCATATTCCAACAGGAAGGAGCACCACAACTGCCACCTGGATGTTCATTCATTTCTTAACAATGAGCTTCCTCAACAATGGATAGGCCGTAGGGAGCCTACCGATTTGGCTTCACACCATTGGCCTCCGAGATTGCCACTATCTGTGATTTTTTCTTGTGGGGGATTCATGAAAGATCCCACATATGTCTCCCCCTCCCTTTAAGAACTATGGATGAGCTGTGAAACCACATAACAACAGCAGTGACTGCAATAACACCAGACATGCCCCCTCAAGTATGGGATGAATTTCACTATTGTGTGGTTGTATGCTGTGCATCCAGAGGTAGGCATATAGAGCAATTGTAAACATTATGTAAATAAAACTTTATATTCCAACATGTATTTTACAATTTCCAGCAAGGTTCTATGTTCATTGGTTTCCTAAATATAGCCTTTTGAAATCGGATGATTCTTTTTGATACACCCTGTATATTTATCCACTTACCGTTTTTCATCTTCATTTCTACAAGATGCACAACTATCTCATTACTAGTTGTTTTTATACTTTTCTTTTCCAACATGCAATCATCATTAATGTCAAGTATATTTAGATTATGAGGAAGCTTTGGGAAGCTCTGATAAATTCTGCAAACTTGATCCATAGGAAGGAATGTGACCAGTGGCATGCCCAGGTTTTTCGAAAGGAAAGAGTTACGCATACTTTTCTTTGGTAGTCACTCCTCAATTTGCCATCTTTTTCTGCCTCTGACTTTCTCTTTTCTTAAAGGAATACTGGGCCAAAGGGGTGCTGGTGGGGGGTATGACCACCAACCTCCCCTGAATGTGACTAGGATCACTTAATTATAGGATAATCTGATACAGATCTATCAGCTTATATCAGCCATCATCATATTGGAATGTATTGATTCTAATGCCAATGCCAGCTGTTTTACCAGAAGTCTGGATATCTAACTAGATATGTGCAAAACACCACTTTACTCATGAAAATACACCGTTCCTTTAATTTTGCACGAAGGTTGTGCATCAATAGTATATAATCTGACAACAATTTGAATGTTCTGGTTATCTCACATGTGAACATTTGAAACAAAACTCTGGTAGATCAACATAACATTTGGCATGGAACGTCAACATGTGTAAAATTCTGGACTTTTCAGTTATTATAGTGTTTGTCTGCCAATGTTGGGAACCAATAAGAGTGTCGGCATTGTACTGTAATGTAAGCAGACAGTCTGTGAATATTTAAGTGTTTCAACTTCATTATTATATTTTGTCATAAACTTTGGCTGAGTTGGTTGCATGTGGACTTTTCGCATTCGCTCTACGCTGTGGGTGCTTTTGCTCTCCTCACATCTATTAACATGATATAACATTACTATGTTTCTTGCACTACCAATTACTAATCAAAAAATTGTAATATATTAGTTGGATATTTGGAAGCAGATATGCACACTTTTTACCCTTTTTTATTCTAAATAAATAAAAGAAGAGGCACTTCTCATAACGGTTTCCTATAAATGTTTGTTTTGTACCCGATAACTTATTATATCATCTCATAATGCTATGATTCAAATGTCTTATTAGGGTTGAACATGATACCAATATTCTCATACCAGATACAGTTGGAATTTTATCTCCCATCTTGTACTCTACTGTCAGGTAAAAAATATTATTGCATAAATAATTCTACAACAGTAACGAATAGGTTAATATTGATATTAGTGCATGATTTATTATACAAATATATTTTTTGGCATGAATAAAAGCTGATCTCCCTGAGAGAGTGGTTATCACAGTGCACTACAATGTCAGGGGTGGTGGGTTTGATTCCCAGCATGGGTATGGTTGTCTTTATAAGTGGCCCTTCATCAATTTCATCATCTCATCACTCATCATCTTGTTGATTAGCCAAAAGTGGCAAAAAAAGAGAAAGTAAAACATAATAAATCAAACAATCAACACAAATATAACAATAGATAAACGTACCTTTACCAATAAAATGGTAAGATGTCAAATGCCAGACTTTTCATCGGACCCAAAATGAGTATAATAAAAAAAAATCGGGGGGAAGTTGGAGATAATGTCAGCAAATGTTGCGGCCTGTGAGTAAATGCCAGAGATCTGAAGATGCAAATGTTGACCTTTGATGTTGTCAGGTTAAATTTGTTGATAAGTGAAACAATACATTGTCTTCTCCACTAGTGTACACAGGATTTTTTACAGAGGGAACTGGAATGGTAATAGTGGATATTCTTGTTTACATACAATTTTTTGTATTGTTTTGAAATACTGGAAGGAGGAAAAAAATAGAAATAGATTTCCTAAACCCCTCGCAGATACCTACATAACCCTTATCATGCTCAACTACTAAGATGATTATATAAATAACGAACTTATGCATGTTATTTAAATGAGAAATGCCTTTATCTTTTAGTACCCTGATCATTATGTTGTATATAAATTTGCTTCTCATGTGCAGAGAAATTTCCTTTTTTCCCTTTGCCTGCTTATCAAACAGCTTCATATGTGGCTTTCTGTGTAGTTTTATGTCTTAGATATATGTAAGTTGCTTAATGTGTAGCATATGTTTCAAATTGTACATTATTTTTTATCAGCTACAGTTGCATGTTCAAATTCAAGAATATTGTACTTGTTAATTATTCATTATGCTCTGTTTAATGATGGCAAGATTATGTTAATTTATTATAGTGTTCTATGATTCAATGTCTTATTTTTATTGCCCATGATTATTTTATTTGTATTTATTAGTGTAGGCATTTATGATTATGTGCTGTTATTTTCTCCTTCAGGGTCCAATAGGATTGGATGGTCCAAAAGGTGAACCAGTAAGTACAATTGTTTCATGTTTTGTTTACAAAATTGTTACAGTCACAAAGCATTACTTAAGGATAATAACTTATTTTACTGTTTTTTTGTGATTTATGTGTAGTTGCACTACATTGCTTTTTTCTGAGTTTCACAGTTTTTCACCAAAATATCACAGGAACTTATCACATATAATTTTGGAATCAAAGATTGTGTTATTTCTCCATAACCAATAAAATGAGACAACTTTTCATGTATGTATCCGTATTAACTCTTCTTTCAGCACTTTTCCAATTTCAGTTCAATTAACACAATTTTTTCTTACTTAAAGGTTCCATTTCAGTTTCAAATGGATATAATCTTGATTTCTTCACTCTCACACTGATAGCTTAGGCTAACTTGCATTTTGTACTTCTAGCTTATCTTATGGTGATTGAAAAATGTGCCAAAATCTAGGTTTCTGACTTGGGTATTGTTCTAAGAGGATGAAAACTTAGGACAGTCCAAGTCATGCACTGTATGACCTTGAGCTTCTAATTAAAAGTCTCTGCACAAAATTTCCTTCATAGAGGATTTGAGAACTAACAACAGTTAAATACATGTATGTATCTTGTTTCATTTTTCTTTTACAGACTACACAACACCACTGAAAGTAGCATAAATTTATACATTTAATTTTTTTTGACAAGAAATATTTCTTTTTATTAATCTTATGGCTCGGCTGGAAGCCATTTTCAAAATTTCCTTGCTTTATAATAAACAGCTGTGATATTTCAAAATATGAAATCTGCTTAGAATTCCTTCTAGAGCATTCAGGTGAAACTTCATGTGGTTTTATTTTGCTGTTGCATAGATATTTGCAATAGTTCCATGGCTACGTAAGCCTATTAAACTATTGCAAATATCTAGACAATAACAAAAACAAACCATGCGAAGATGCACATGAATGCTCAAGAAGAAATTATAAGCAGATTTAATTTTTCAGAATTTGGAATATCTTAGCAATTTCTTTTTTAAAGGAGATGAAATTTAGTAAACAGCTTCACTGCATTGGCCAAAGGCCTAGCCAAGCCTTAAGCCATCAATTTTGTAGCTGATATCCTATTCTTGACAACTCTTGTGGTCTAGCAGAAGGTCTGTTTTGATGTTCACTGTCTGCTTAAATGCTAATTAAGATGGCACCTACAATTTAACTTACGTCCAAATAATGTGGAATCTTATCCGAGAAACCTTGATACATGACTCTTAAGATATTTGAGTACACAGATAAGTGTATACATGGTGAAGAGAATATTACAATGAACAAGGAGTTTCTGCATAATGTTTTATTCATTGACTTCTTATTTCGATGTTACAAACATTAGAATAACTTCATTTTATATCCTGTATGTATGCAGCCATGTAGCACACAATCATGGTTGCCAGTGTAGCTTAGGTTTTGTGTCGGAAAACATATTAATATTGAGAGTACAGTATGGAAGAATTATCATGTCAGCAAACAAATTCACAGGGTTTAATCTCTTACTGTTCAAATTTTGCATTTGTTGCATATTCTATTTTGTGTTTTTGAATTAAATTTTGCCCAGAGATATTTACACTACACACAACAATACTTGTTTTTATTGGTTATGCTGTCTGTCTGTAGTGTACTAAAAATTTTATCGTTTTCTGACAGAAAATACAGTTGTCAGTGTCAATCATGAATCTGTGATGCACAGTTACATTTGTACAGGAAAGAAATTCCCTTTTCTTCAAGTGCTCACAGAATCAAAACAAGACCTCAACAAGCCAAACATTTCTTTGAAAAGGTGTTCATCTTGATATTCTCTACACACTATGATAGTCACTGTTGTAGAGTTACACCCTGCATATATGAATAAAAGCTATGCAAAAATACTATCAAGATTTATTAATTTTAATTGCACGTTTCATTAATTATTGTTTTCCTCTTTAAGGGAAGGGCAGGAGACAAAGGACAGAAGGGTGATCCAGGGAGTCCAGGCTATGATATATTTTCTACGGCAAAGGTGAGGTATTAAACATTACTAGAAGATTTTAAAAACTGTATGCAGTTCACAAACATATTTGGTGTAAATACATACATTTATGTGCTTGTAAGTTGATTGCATTTCAATATTTAATATTAATATTTTATAATATTAAATTTTGATTCATGTGAGTTTTGTGCATTAAAATAATAAGATCTGTACAGTACAGGACAGTATTTATTTTCAACATCATACATTGTGCATTTTCACTACTTGAATGTGTGGCCACTAAGTTACCATGAAATAGTCTGAGCTGAAACATTTTCCCATGTAAATATTCTACAAGAATAATTTGCAGGGAACACAAAATGAGCATTAGACAAGTAACAATGACTGGAGGTTTGTCTTGCTGGCCACACGTCACCCTGTATCTGGTTGGATAATCTTCCACCTCTGCTGAGGCATGTGGAAGTGAGGTTGGCAGTTGGTAGGTAAGCCTTGGCCCTCAAGGGCTGTTGTGCCACAGGTTAAATACATTTTAACTTCAAATGCACTATAACATAATTTACCCTCAACATCATTTGTATATACAACACAAAATTTAGAAGACAGTGCTTCACTGGATTTCATCATCAGGAACTGAATTTTAATATTAGTGTGTTGGTCCTATCAATTATTCTATATAAAATGGTCAGTTCTCAAGTAACAGGTTTAATCACTTTCTGATTGGAAAGCCTTAAATGGGAGAGGGACACTTTCCCCTAGGTCTTTCTTGCTGCGGCAGCTGCCGATCACTGTTACCAACTCCGTACTTTTGGAACGAGATCTGGCTCTTTCGTGCACTCCTTTGGCTGTGAACTGTGGCATGTACCTTGCCCCACAATGATGCCACCACTGGCTCCGGCCCACAAAGACCAACTTTTGCCATGAGTGTGCATCTTGCATGTGACGTGATATTGTTATATTGGCTGTGCCACCCACCCCCCTCTTACCTCCCCAGCTACTTTTATATACCGCCGTGGCTAAGGTGAAGATGACAATATTGTTATCCGGGACTCCTTTATTTTTGATTTCATATGAGCATCCGTGGATTATTAAGATGTGTGATCCTGCCAAATTTAGGTGGTGAAAATTAAGAATAAATTGCCTTCACTTTAAAGCTAATGGTAATAGCAGTGCCCCCACCCCTCTGACACCTAAAATTACACTAGGAGGCACTTTATGCTGCCCTTGTTAATCTAGCTCCTTGAAAGTCATCTTTAGCTCTATTAATGTTGAAATTGAGCTCCTTTATGCACATCAGGTTTGGCAACACTGCCAGGATGGCCGTCGGAGGCAAAGAGAAATGCATTATGCTTATGGGACCATTCTTTTATTCGTTGTCTCGGGAATGTGGAACATCTAATGATGTAGAAAAATACATGGGCGGAAAAATGATACGTTGAACTATGTCATAGTAGTAGGAAGAGTCAAAAGTCCCATATGATTAGCCGTAACTTGAAGTTGATTTCCCATAAGGAATGCATGGGATTCTGTAAATACTTATTAATCATATTTTTCAAACATCGTGTCTAGCTTACTAATCAACTTGAAAAACAGTTTCCACCTACAACATGGAGAGAAATTCATACTCTCTTGCATACTAATCTCTTTTTTAAATAGCAGTGCCCAATCCGACGATATTAAAATAAATGCACAACTGGTGCGTAATTGTCCCTCTTCGCCTTAATTAATGCAATTAGTTGCAACCTCAGTGGCCAAGTGCATTAAGTGGCCGACTTCTGGACTCACCACCAAAGTTCCTGGGTTCGAATCCCAGCCTAGGTATGGTGTTCATCAATTTAATCTAATCATGACTCATCCTCATCATCAAGATTAGCCAAAAGTGGCATAAATGCAACAATAACACAAATGCAAGCACAATAACAACACGAATTGTGGTATGTTCTGGCTGTAGATGATGAAGGTACTCTCTCACGGTATCAACCAGGTGAATTGTGGATAGCATTTAAGAGCTAATATTAGCTCAGTCCCAGAAGATGTTAGTTCTTGAAACCTCTGAAGACTATTCAGAAATCATCTGCTTCATATCCTGACAATCTGTAAGGGTTGAGATAATTCCAAGGGTACACATTGCATGTAGAGAATCTTTCACTTGATATGTCAAATGATTAAAAAGAGTGTAAGAGTCCCACATTGAAACCCTGGCTGAATTAAAGTATTCCTTCACTTTACAGTTAAGAGAATTCACCTACTTTGCCTGACGTTATTTCTAATATAGTAAGTTTTGCAGTGCTTGTGCAAAGTGTTTTAGCATATAACTAATTGTTATGTCATATGTTCCTTTTTTCTTGTACAGTGCAAAAATACTAAATTGTTCCACATAACAAGCATCAATATTAATTCTGTTCTTATCACTGAAGCATGTATGCTATAATTGTCATTCTCTCTTGAGTACTCTAATAGTGCTGTGTCAAATAATATATTTCGTCATTAACACAAGCTTATTAAATGATTTCACAAGTGAAATTTTAGCTTGGTGTGATAGGAAGATTTCACCCTGCAACAATAAGCAGTATGTGTCATGTGTCACTTGAGGATTTCACCAATCAAATGCAGACTTGGGCAGTGCTGCTGTTGATTGGTCCATTTCAAATTTGTTTTGCAGGGTGACACGTCTCTTGCACCTGGACTCGGAGCCAGGAACTTGTGTGTTTTCGATTCTTCCTTCTTCCATTCACCCCTATCATCACAATTAGCCAAAAGTGACAGAAAAGCAATGTAATTATAGACTAAATTAAATCTGATCAAAATGCATCTCACTTAAGGATGTAACTTTCCAATTTTGACCTTGACTTTCTTCGCAAATTTTCTTGGGATATTGCCATGGCATGTGTTGGTCTACACCACTCCTAATTTGTAAATATTTCAGTAGCAATTGTAGCAATGTTATTGTACACTATATGCTACATTGCCTGATTTTTAGTAACATCACTCCATACTTTTATGTTCATGGTTATGAATTGATGAAAGCATGTAGCTTTGCAAGATTGTCAGTAATGATCTTATTTAGGGCTGTGCCAATACAGATGTTGAATCAGCTGAATACTTTTCCTGGCATTTTGATCATTGCAGGTTCTTCAAAAATGTCTGAGATATCTTTGCATATTCTAATTATTCTGAGCCCGACCCTGTGGCCGAGTGGTTAGCACATCGCACTGCGATGCCAAGGGTCCCGGGTTCGAATCCCGGTCAGGCTTGGTTGTTTGTGAATTTCCATTCATCAATTTCATCATTTCATCACTCATTCCCATCTTCGCAAATTAGCCAAGAGGCACAAAACACGAAGTAAAATAAACTAAATCAATCAATCAATCAATCTAATTATTCTGAAAGTTGTGCAAAATTCGAGGCTTCCATTGATTTTGTACCAATATTGTATGAAGAAGCTGTATTTTGTGATTGCGTAACAGGCATATTTATATTTTGATGTAATTTTTAATTAATTTAAAGCAAAACTCTGGTTAATTGATGCTTATTGGAGTGGAATACGCACCTACTAATATTAACCAATACTTTTTAACAATGTTTAATTGTTACAAGTTTCAAACATCGGTGTCAAGTATCGGTTTGGGTATCTGTTCAAAATCATGTCAGCTCAGCCCTAATATTATTTTTCGAAAATAAAGGAGAGGGGGGGGCAAGGGGTTGAGAAAGAGATTTGCAACCTGACTTCAAGCACTGACACAGATATGCCTGCTTAAAGCCAGGCACTGACACACATATGAGAGAGAGAATTACAAAATAATAGCTTGTAATGACTGTATTAGCACAGAGTAATTTTACTAGGCCTATTTGTGTTGTCTAATGTGTTTGCTTGAAATAATGAATCTGTAAATAACAAGCCGCTTTATTTCCAGGGACTAAAACGATCAGTTACTACTCTAAGAGGTGGTACATTAGGGTATGCTGAAATTGTAGCTGTGAAGGTGAGCTGTGTGCTAAGAAAACCATGCAATCCCCCTCGAAAGTCCTGTATACTAACCTGCACTAATTACTTATTTTTTTGTTCCAGTGTGTTTACTTTGAATCCCCCTTTTTTATGTCTTTTGTTTAATTGTTCATCTTATGTGTTTTTAAAGAGAATGTTCAATTTTTATATTTTAGTGTAGAGAGTAGCTGTTTGTCAATTTTGCTTACAGTTTGCAACAATGTAACATGTACATGTACTAACATCCTGCAACACTAAAATAAATTAACATTTAAAACAATAACGTCTAATGCTTCAAATGCTGCTGCTATAAACATAAATTATATAAACTGTTATATTGACGTTGATTAAAGTAGTTTCCTTCAACATACAGACTTCATTAAGATTAACTTCTTAATGAATACATTTTAAAAATATATTCATTAAGATTCTTTCACAGTAAATATTTACAGAGGTGCAAAATAATTCTTATAATTGTTTTCAGGTGTTGAAACATTGTAAGAAGTGATACTTTTTCTTGAAGGCTACAAGAGGTCAAACTTCAAAATTTAATAACACAGTTATCTTAGTTGTTGCAAGTACATACGTAGTTTGACTTGATAGCTCAGTCTGCAGAGCATTGGTACTGAAGTACAGGAGTTTAGGTTCAAACCCTGATTCACTAACCTTTTCAGTGATTATAATTAGGAATGGCCTCACCTAAATGTGCCTTCATGGCACGGTGCTATATGGAACTTTACCTTGTTTTTACCTCCTTTGAAATTTTAACCATTGCTGGTAAAGCACTAACATACAATTTACTGATATTGATAACCATTCCATGAAAACCCTCCACACGTACCCCTCTGGTATGCCAGGAAGAGAAACACTCTCTGATTGCATCACCCATTCTGCCTCTACAAATGGTAGTTTTGTTGTATTATCAAATTCACCACATCATCACTCATCCTCATTGTTGCAATTAGCCAAAAGTGGCAGAGAAGCAACATAAAATAATCTAATTCAATCAATGTAGGTGAAGCATAGTGTATATTGGGTCTTGTACCTTATCACTGTGTGTATACAGGGTGAGCCAAAAGTCTCCATACAAATGGTGAACACAAGTATCAGTCACTCTGCAGCAGATGCACTACAATATACTAGGGTGATTTAAAAAGTAAGTTACACTCGACCCGTGTTCCTGTACTAAGAGAGATAAAATAATCGCGCTTGGTGGCAACACTGTCTGGAATGTTTTCTTCACACACCAGAAGCAGCTGTGCTTCAGCTGGTTTAGTATGTGAGTAGTCACAGTGTGAGTATGGCACGTCGTATTGAGGTGGTATCCAACATTGAGGTGCGCTCCATTGTCCAATTTTTGTGGGCACAAAGGCATAATCGGAGTGAAGTCCATCACCAAATTGTCGAGGTGTATGGTAAGGGTAAAAACACAGTGAAGCACATCCCTCATCGCTAATTGCCTGAAACTCGCAGGGACAAGTTTCCGGCAATTCAAAACCATGGAGTCAAATAAGGAAAAACATGGTGGAGCCCTGTGAGAGGTTCCCAAGATCAAACACAGTTTGATCTTGGGTCTCTTGTTTCAAGTGGAAGGTCCTGTGATTGGTCCACTTCTCCCCTTCGTGGAAGACACCCTTCTCATTTTCCCAGTTTCTTTTGACAGAGTTCCACTCAACGGAAAGAATGGGGAAAAGTTTGAGTGGGAGAGGCTTGTTCGAGGTGCCTGTCCGACATCTGGTTCATTCATTATATCCTGACATTTTTATGGCTTGACCAGGCTCCGTTCGATTAGCAAGGGTGCTTGTGCCCCACTGTGTTTTTACCCTTAGAATGCGATGTCATGCCCCGTGACCACAAAATGGTGCCAGATGTTCAAAGAGGGATGATCAAACATGAACGACGAACCACGTGTCGGACCGCCTGCAACACTATTGACAACGTGGAGCGTGTGAATGCAATCATTGTTGCTAACTGCTACGTGAAAATTAAAGAAATTGGAAGTGAACTGAACATATCCTATGGTAGTGCATCTATGCTGATTCGTGATCAGATGGGTCATCAGAAACTATGCTCTCGCTGGGTGCCACGCTTATTAACTGACGGGCACAAAAATCAACGTTTTGATGCTGCGCTATCATTTCTTCGGTGTTATTCCACGGATGCTCCGCAGTTTCTGAGCAAAATCATCACAGGAGATGAATCCTGGGTGCACCAATACACTCCCGAGACAAAAAGGGCATCCGTGGAATGGAGACACAAGGATTCGTCACCACCAAGAAAAGCCAAAATCTGTCCAGCGGTTCGAAAGATCATGCTGATGATCTTCTTCGATTCTGGAGCCATTGTTTACAGTAAGTTTGTGCCCCGAGGAACAACAATCAATGCCGCAACATACTGTGAGACTTTAAAGAAGCTGAGAAAAGTCATTAAAGATCGAAGGCCCTGAAGATTGAGTGATGGGGTTGTTCTTCTTCACGACAACGTTAACCCCCCATACAGCTAGTGTCACACAGGATTTACTGCAGAAATTCAAATATGAAGTGTGGTCTCACCCTCCCTATAGCCTCGATTTGGCACCCTGTGACTATCACATTTTCGGTCCTCTCGAACAAGACCTAGGGGGTCAGCATTTTGCGTCAGATCAGGAAGTGCAGGAAGCAGTCTCAAAGTAGTTCAAATAAATTGGACGGAATTTTTACACACAAGGAATCGAAAAACTGGTCACACGATACGAAAAGTGCTTGGAACACCTAGGTGACTATGTCGATTAAAGTTAAATGTTCATGCGTTTTCGTCCAATATCTTTTTCTTTCTAATGTGTTTTGTTTTTTACAAGGGGGGGGATGTAACTTACTTTTTGGTATAAAGGTGTGACCTTGGCTGGAAGCATCCTAAAGTCAACCTCGCTTCCACATAGTACATCCTGTAACTACAACGTTGCAGGCAACTGAGGCTCTGGTGCCTAGACCTGCTGTTCTGTCTTTCATGTGTGTTTGTGTGCCTGTCCCTTTCGTCCATCTCGTCCTATCACCATTCATCATCATTATCGCGATAATCCAAAAGTGGCAGAAAAGTGATGTAAAATAACCTAATTCAACCAATCAAACCAATGTATGATTGATGTGTGCTCCCTGCAAGTCATTGCAAAGTGACATGCGGTCCACTCACATTCAGATGGCCAACATCACAAATCTTCTTCTCGTAAACCAGGCCCATCTGGCGGTACAAGAGATAAAAATCCAGAGAGGGTGAGGTTTGGTGACCTCAGTGGCCACTCCACTGGGCCATGCCAGCCAAACCAATCACCAGGAAACTGATGGTCCAGCCATTGTTGCACCTGCTAGCAGCAGTGGGATGGTGATCCATCTTGCTGGAAAAACACAGGGAAGTATCCATTCTCATTCAAGATTGACATGCTGATCTGATCCTTCAACAGAACCATATCATCGGTCAAGTTTCAATCAATAAAGAAAGAACTAACAATCTTGTCACCACACTAGGATTTTCTCACCTTTCATTTTGCTCTCACACATCCAATGTGGATTTGAATCACTCCAGCATGTCATTTCTGGGGCCTCCTCGATGGAGCAGTGGTAATCAAGGGGTCCCTGGTTTGATAACCAATGGAACACATAGTGGTTCAGATCCTACTATAAAATGTAGGTCCAGTCCCGATTAGCCTTACTGTGCATAAAGTGGACTTAAAAACACCAACTCAATCAATCAAGCACTTCATTTCTGTCTTAACTTTTTAGCACAGAAATTTCCTTAATTTGAGAAGATAATGATAACGGCAAACCCTGGGACATTTCTGCACATGTTCAAGAAAGAAGAAAAAAATCCCATCACCATTTGTATGGAGGATTTGGCCTAACCTGTATAGTCTACCCTAAAGGTAGTTAGTACCTTTCTCAAGACTTAATTTCATTTCGAGATTGAGCTATAGTTTCACTGTAAACATTTTTTTATATTATGGTGTGGAACTACTTGGGAATTCAGTAAATACTGGAATAGAAATTGTTTAACCTATTGAAAATTTTACTGCATTGAAAGAGTCTTAATTTGTTACAGGATTACTCATTCTGTCAATATCGTATCAGTGTTACTGCCAATATTTTGCACATACCCATGGACATATACGCTCAGTATCAAAATATGGGACATATATACCTGTTGCTTCCCACACAAATATATCTGCATGTATGCTCAGTAAATGAAAGTTTTGGAATTTGATACAACAAGTTATTGATTACATGTTTGTGTGTGTGTGTAAAGTAAAAACGGAGCATCCATGATTTGTCAGTTCTGGACCAAAATAAGAAGTTTACATAAGACAACAATTATTACGTTTCCTCTACACTATTAGCATAGCATTTGTTTATGTTACAAGTAACAAGTTTTCTTTTTTAGTCATTTTTTTTTAGGATAGAGTGCCTGTTTATCAGCTGTAATTAACACAATATAACAACTTCTAATTAATGAATAGAACTAACAACTAATCCATAGTTACTAATCATTCTAGGGCCTCCAAGCACTGGGGCACAATGTCTCTGCTCAAAGCATATTAATGCTTAAAGTAAGTGTTCGCAAGCTAATGTAAGTGGAATGAAATATGTAAGCTGTGATGAAAACTTCGCTTAGGTTAATAAGATATGAATCTTACCAATTCTTCTACTCTCTGCTGAAGTTTGAAAGACTTCAACTTTCTGGAACTATAGTCTTCCTTACTGCACAAGCTTTCTTTAAAAACCTACGAAGTTCATGCATCCTGTATATAAAATTACCTTCTTGGCACCGTAGAGGAAAATGTAACCTTGTAAATCGGGATGGCCAAGTATATTACATTGTTTGATGAAAGAAATGTACACTTAATAAGAATAAGGATTGAAGTACTGCACTCGCAGTGATTGGAAGCTGCCCATCACTCCAGATACCAATGTTGCCGAGTCAAGTAAGGAGGGTGACCCACAATTTTGCACAATTTTTTCCAACTGTTTTCTGCAATGATTTATTGTTAAGAAAGTTTATTCACACTCTTGGAACACATAGGGAAGGGGGTAATGTTTGTGATTGTATCCAGGGGAATGGTTGCTTTATCAATGTCCCCCCCAAGAGTACTTGATTGGTTACAAGCCATGCTACATTGTTGGATGGTCCCTGAAAATACAGTTAGGCTAGCCACACACCAGATTCACATGACATGATGGAACACAATGCGATGCAATGCAACACTATGAGACACAACATGACACAGCACGATGAGTCATTTTTGTTTGTTAGTAAAATCTGATTGTAGATTTCGTTCATGTACACAGTAGGTTGGGAAGTTGGTAATGATGCATTATAACTGTTTACAGCAGACTCAATGGATCAATGTGTAAGATGTGTATGTAGAATTAATGTATCATTTTATATGTTTTGTATTGGATCTACATATGTGTTCCTGCTACTCCCCTTGCACAGGGGCTTCTCAAATAGGATTCCCCCCCCCCCATTTCTGGTCTGTAATTAGAGGTCTTTGGCTGAAGAGAATGAATTTGTGCATGCACAGATCATTTTGTCGCAAACCGCTCCCACTACACATGAAACCAAATTCCATTGACCTTCATTATTTTGTCACAATACGTCACAATGAGTCAAATGTTTCGTCTGGTGTGTGGCTGTTAACTAAGTAACGTTAAACCTTCACTGAGATAGTTTGTGACAAGAATGGCAGAGGGGGGATGGGCTAATGCCCTTCTGACCCCTCCCCCAGCAAACATGAAGGATTGGATAAGTAAATTCCATTTAGCCCAATTACTATTATTTGTATGGTACTCAGCATTACATGAATGCCGCTGCCTCCTCTTTTTTTTCTGTCATCACTGCATCTGTAGAGTTCCCAAAATGCCAATGATTGCTTTCACAGAGTCCAATATATCCTGTAAATTATGCAAAATGTGCAGTTTTCCTCAATTTTGTTTCAAAATTGTGTCGCATAAGTGCACTTTGTTAAGAAGTGGTTAAATGAATCACAGTCTTACTGTGTTTGCTGGAGAATGTTTGCACTTTAACTGTGATGCACAGAATGAAATTACCAGTGGAATGCTCAGAGACCTGGAAATCTACTGCACTATGAACATAATTGTGCAAGAGATAATTCTATGATATTATTTCCCTGACTTAATGTAGACTCCTTTCACAGTGGAATATATGGCTTTTTAATACCAGAAGTAACATACAAGTTCAACGTAGTGTACGTGTGGGTCTTAACATCGCACCTTAAAATGGGTAACGTTATTTCTTTGAGAGATATGAAGATTCATAACTATAGTTAACACTTTTTACAGTGAATCTTTGATTTTTATCAACAAGGGAGATATTGCAATTAAGAAACACTTGCTAAACACAAGATTAGCATTTATAATTATGCACTGGAGATTTATGAACATGTAATGTGTCCATTTCATGGAATTAAATTTCCTTTTCCATCTTTTGCATGCATGTAAAACAGCATGGTAATAAATTAACTTCTGTTGCATGCATTTTTTTAGGTGCTTTCATGGTATGATCTATACCCATGGGATAAAAATTCTTTACATTAACTTTATAACTGAATCCTTCGTGTGTTCTAACACTATTAATTTGTGCATTAATATTTGCATGTTACTGATACCAATACAGGAGCATTTGTACATGCTAAAGTTGAATTATGTGAATAAATTATAGCTGCAGTATATTAAAATGGTTTGGGTTTGTCATGATATGGCAGTGTTCATTTTGTGAACTTTGATTTGTTTATTGTTGTGTGAGAACCAGAGGAACCTATCTCCAAAAAATGCATTGTTCGAGCTATCTTCTTCTTAGCAGTAAAGTGAAGTCATGTGTCTTCAATTTACAATTTTTTTTTTGAGATACGTCGATCTGAATTTAAATAGAGCTTTTCAAATTGAGTAGATACATTAAAAATTGAGCACCTCATTTTTGGATTCCTCTGGTTCTCACACGATGATATAAAAACGATGTTCCTTTTGTTGTATACCAAAGAAGGAACAAATTTTTATGTATACAAATCACAGTTCACAAAAACTAAAACTCTTTTTTATATCTTGCATCATACTAATTATTAAGAATGTGACCAATAAAGACTAAATATCTTATTCCACTGAGTAACGTTCAACCATGTGCATGTGACAAGTACAATGCTCTTTGAATGCAAATTAACAGTTACAGCATTTCTTAGATTTAAATCAGTGTTTCTTAGATTCAATAGGAAAACAGAAAAAAATAGTTATGAACATGCATATAGTAACTAAAATGTTATTACAATATCTACTTGCAATTTTTCAATTGGAAAGTCAAATAAAAGCAGTTAATTGTTTGTTTTTACGTTTCTTATTATTCAAATCATTTACATGCAACAGTGGAACCTCGATTTTACGTTTTTTAAGGTACTGAGGTGAATAAACATAAAAATGCAGAAAAATGTAAAATGAAGGAAAATTTTCTAGCATGGTGTTCTATCTGGACCATGAGAATTTAATGTATAATGCAGGAAAATGTAAAATGTAGGAATGAAAAATCAATGTTCCACTGTATTTGTTATTGTTTGTGTTATTAATTTATGTCAACACTACTAACATGAGAGTGGTAGCATTATATTAATTTGTTTTTATTATCAGAAAGAATAGTGGCAGGACCGTATGGTTTTCCAAATGTCATGACAACAATACAAAACGTTTCTGTAGGTTTCTGTGTAGATTAGTATTCACCAATGGCATCAAGAAATTGATGCATCATTGGGACTGTTGCCGTAATGCTGGTGAAATTTATGCAGGTAGAATATCCACATTGCTTCACTAGTCATCAATATTGGCAACAGAAACTCTCAGACGGAAGACGGAAGTCACAAAAGATGTCAAAATTGGCACCAAAATTTACTGCAAGCACTAGATATAACAAATTCAATAACCCTGGCAAATTACTTTTGTCAAAAACACTGTGCAGCAAATGACAACATTTTAATAGTTGGTAGGTATATTGCAGTTAACATTCTTCCAAGTTTTTCTGTGAATTCTATGTCCTGAATGTTTCTAAAAATGTTCCTGAATTGAGAAAATATTCTTTCCACTTTGCATGATGTAGCACAATGTATACACCGTGCCATAGCACAAAGTGATAAATAGATGGACATGACAAGAAGGGGGGTGGGGGTGGGGGATCCAATCAGAATTTAGAGTATTCAGCCAATTTTTCTTGATTTTCCCATTTTAGGCACTCACATAGGAACTTGTAACTGAAATATTGTCACTGAAATAGGCAAAAACAGGCATTACAAAACTCGTGTGTTTCTTTTAGAGATGGCCCTAAACAGATTTTAAACTTAAAAGGATACAAAAGATGCATTTTAGGGCAAATCTTCAGCATAGTTATTGGGAAAATCAGAATCTGATCACAGTAAATAGAAATTCAACTGACTTCTCATCATTTTCCCAATGTAGGCACTCAAAAAATCAGCTTTGAAATAAGCAAAAACAGGCATTTAGAAAACACGTTTCAGAGATGGCTAGAGAACAAAAAAGGTATTTTGTGCAAATTTTTAATATAGTCATCATATGAAAGATCTGTTTGAATAACCAACATGTGTGTGTATATTTCACTTGAAAGCACTTACAACTGTGCTACATTTATGTGCAGAAAGATTCCAAATGATAAGCATGCACTTATTGGTTGATATATTATTGTTTATGCTACCATTCTTGCGTTAAGCATTTACTTGAAGTCGAGTGACACATACTTTAATATTTCAACTTTTTTTGTTTAGGGAGAGCCTGGGGAACCAGGGCCTCCAGGACCGCCTGGCCCTCAGGGAAAAGAAGGCCTTCCAGGTCACGATGGAAGGCAAGGGTTGCCAGGAGACACAGGGCCTGCAGGACCAGCTGGGCCTCAGGGTCCGATGGGACCACCGGGCCCTCAGGGTATGCCTGGTGCACCAGGGCCAAAGGTGAGTCAAGACTATTGCATAGTGTTATTTTCTGCTGCTTTACAGATTGAAGTCTCATGCTTCAAAATGCATTATTATGTTTATAAATATATTTCAGATATTAATATAATGTGTTTTTGTAGATTTTAAGAAGAATTTCAGCCTTAGAGTGCCAATTAGGAAACCTTAATTTCCATATTTTATTTTATGCATGGAGATGCAAGGTTTGTCTAAGATTTGATGCACCCGATTGTGGAAACACTCTTTACTCAAACCTTCTGTTATAAATTGAGGACACCCGGCTCCCGTGGTGTAGTGGTAAGCACATCACACTACAATGCCAGGGGTCCTCGGTTCGAATCCTAGCATGGATGTTTGTGAGTGTCCATTCATCAAGTTCATATGTCATCACGCATCCCCATCTTTGCAAATTAGCCAAAAGTGGCACAAAAAGTGAAGTAAAGTAAAGCATATCAATCAATAAATTGAGGACAATTGTGGCACAATTTACCCCCATTTTATGTGATCCAACAGAGATTGTGCTGGTAGTTTTGCTACTAGAATCAAACTTTAACTTCCCTATTGGACATTTATGTAACTAAAGTCTGTGGAACAATGAGGTGGTAGTAGCTTGGAGATATAGCACCAAACCTGACTTGCCTAACCTATTTACGTATGCACCTAATAGCAGAAATGAACTAAACATGTGAAGAGGTTAGGCAGGTTAAGTTTTATTTATTTCTGCTGTTAGATGCATATGTGAGTAGGTTACGCAGGTCAGGGTTGGTGCTTTTAGCATATTGTATCTCCAAGCTGCTATAGCTGTCACTAGCTGCTTGTTGTGGTGCAACTACCCACAGGTAGTTCCCCATTTGTTGAAGTTGGGTTATACCTGAAACTGGAAATCAACCCTGCATCTGTTTGTTCGTGATGATAAGGAAGCAGGCTTGCTTTCCCTGATTTGATGATATGCACTGTTAGATCTCAAACTTCCGAGAACACAATGGTTTGTAATATGAGAAAATATCTTCATATTACATATAACATTTAATTAATGTGATTAGACCTTCATTGGAAGATGTATACAGTGTCTGCATTGGTTAGGAAATATTTTGTCCTCTCTCTCTTGCAGTAACCAGAGATGAACTAAACATTTCTCATGTAGGCTAAAAAGGTTGGGCTAAAACTGCTTCATGATTGGCTAAATTCCCAACTAATAAATAGGATTCCTACAATGCAGAAATTCTGATGGCTGTACCAGTGTGATATTTTCCCAATATGAATGTGCAATTTACTGATTGTTTATACGTCGAATATAAAATTTTGGATATTTTATGAATATGTGTGATGCATTCATTTCTTTAAATTAATGTATGTGATCATGAGTCATATTCATTTTTGTTTTCTTGGAAAAAGAAACTTCATGTTTAAAAAAACTTATTTTGGCACAAGGCTGTACATAAACAATGCTTTTTTTTCTCATTAAAACCACACCAAAAAAATCAGTGAATTTATACAGGGTGTCCATAAAGGTGCTTTACAACTTAGATGTTACATAACACAACTTGTAATTGACATAAAGAAACATACCATGTCCCATTTGATTTACCAACGCATGAAGTTGGTTCCTATCTTTCTTTCATCACATTCATGTCTTTCTGCCCGCACTATTGTGTTTGCATATTTGAGATGCAGCATAATCGCATGCCTTATGGTCTGTGAATACATCTTAAAGCTTTTTGGACATGAAAGATGGAAGATATTTTCTCTGCATGTTGACCAGGCAACTTCGAGCTTTTGAGAACAATTGTCACTCCCATCTTCAGCGATTGAAGTGAAGATGAGGTTGTCACATTTTCATCTCAAAAGCTCCAAAATATTCCCACAATGACCTGGTTGACATCTGAACAATCTCTCTTCATCTTATGGTTATTCCCATATGTTTTCTCAAAAGCCAACATATGCTAGAATTACACTCTGTATTGGGGTGCCGAAATTTTAACTATGAGGGTAGCACTTAGCGGAACAATGATATTAACAATGCTGATTTAATGCCACCTACTTTGACCCATTTCAGGGTGACAAAGGTGACACAGGACTTGATGGGCCTGAAGGCCATGTAGGGCTTCCTGGACCTCCAGGACCTTCAGTGAGCATAATTGATGTTTTTTTAGTACTAACATCAATCTAATATCACACTAACTTTGTCCGAACACCTGTTTGTATCACTATTTGCACTACCATTGTTGTTTGGAAGTTAATAATTTTTCTTTCAGTGCATGAACATTGTAGGAAACATGAAGAAATAACAGTAGAGTAATGTTGTAGTATTTGCTGTTTATGCGAATGTAAGTATTACTTGTCTGTAGCAGATAAGTACAAAGTTAAACATCACATTACCTTGTACAAAATCGTGGAATATTATGCAATACAATTTTCACAATAATGAAAATATTTCAGAATATGCATGCGATGCACTTAACTTGTAGTTTCTAGTAAATCTGCTTAAGGTATTGATATGGTAAACCTGGTATGAGTATAACAAAATACGGAAGACTATGAACGATCTGTGGAATACAAAATTTATTTTGACTAGTGCATTCCACAATCTTAGTTTCATCTATTTATTATTTGTTGGTACCGAGAAGTGCAGAGCTTTTAGGATGTTGGTTTAATTAATCTGCTTATCGAGATGTGGCCAAAACTAGTCTTCAGATGATGTCTTGGGTTAAAGTTTCAGGACTTACAGTGTACAACATTTAGTTCAGTTTTGTCAAACTACCATAAAAATTTCCAGGCAATGAAGGATGAAGACATTGTCACCATCATCATCCAAATATGGTCTCGAGAACACTGAAAGGTTACAAGAAATAACGTTAGTGCATGAAGATGACAATCTACAAACAAAAGTTGGAAAATGAAAAAGGTGTATTAACAAATGGCTAAATTCGAGATTTTACTTTCAATATTTCGGAATTGTTTCTGGTTAATATATTTAACTCCTGAAAATCCTTAAGGAGTGGTTTCAAAATGTTGGAAGAAAGTTCTGAAATTTAACCACTCCTTTTTCATTTTTTTTTTTGTATTAACTTCAGTGATATGCAAACTTATAAGAAAGTGTAGGTGGGAATAATGTTAGCTTGCAAACTTCACAATAATTGAAGAGTCCCAAGGAACCTCTTCATTAGGACAGTATGGTGTTGACATTACCTTCTCACTGAGGGACTCCTCGATAGTGCAGTGGTAGTGTTTTTGCCTTGTAATCAAGGGGTCCTGGGTTCGATACCTGGTGGAGGCACATAGTGGTTCAAATCCCACTTTAAACAGTAGGTCCAGTCCCAATTAGCCTTACTGTGCATAAAGTGGACTTTAAACACCAAGTCAACCAACCAACCATTACCTTCTCACTAATATAACTATAGTGGAATCCCGATTTTCCATTCCCAGATTTAACATTTCCCCACATTATACAAGCTATCCTCGTGGTCCCAATAGCACAAACATTATAAAATTCTCGTGGATTTAAAACTTTTCCACATTTTAAGTTCTATCATCTTGGTAAGATATTCATTTGGTGGGCATGCACAGAGTGTTAGCCTATTATTCATTTTTCTGTGCACTTCTGCGATCTAAAACTGCACAGAAAAATTAATAGTGAGTTAACTCAAATAAATGAATGCTGAAAAATCATAAATTTGATGTTCTACTGAAGTTAGATACAAACATTTTGACAGAAACCTGGATTTGAGTACTGATCAAGCCTGCCTGCTTAAATATCTTCATAGCACTGTTGCTATCCTTGGTGGTGGAGTAGTTAGCATTGAGTGCTACTATGCTGGGGGTCCAAGGTTTGAATCCCAGCCTGGGTGTTCTTTGTGAGTGTCCCTTGAGTAATTTCATCATATTATCACTCGTCCGCATCTTCGCTATTAGCCAAAAGTGGCAGAAATTTCAGTACTGACATGTATTGTGTGGCTAAAGTTTAGCAGTAACATTTAATGTATGAATGAAGTTACATAATATATGAGAAAGTATTGGTTCATCTTATGTATTAGCATTCTAATGTGGGGAATTGAGGGAATATGTAATTTCTCTTTGTATTTTTTATTTCTCTGTAATTTTTTATATATTTTTTTCTTCCTTTTTTTTCAAAATTTTAATTATTTCATATTCAATTTTTTTGTAAACATGGTCAAGTGGAAGAAAAGGCTCCACAGCCTTAACTTCGCCATGTAAAAGAAGACGAAATAAATAAATAAATAAATAAACATTCTGAATTGTTATGGACTAGTTTCTCTCTAAGCACCTTTATGCTGACCTGTGGTGGAGTAGTTATGCTAGCTAAGATGCCAGAGGTCCTGTGTTTGAATCCTGGCCTGGGCATGTGTGTTCTCTGTGAAACATCTTCATCAATTTTATCATATCATCACTCATCCTCATCATGGCGATTATCCAAACGTGGCAGAAAAGCTGTTAAATCTAAACATCTTTTTTCACCCAGCTGATAGAGGAATTGTTGATGCAGATGTTTCTGTAGTTTGATTAAAAATAATGCATCGATAAAAGAAGTTTAGTTAGGGCACCTTCAAACCGCTGGCACAATTTGAATTTTTATGTTGTGTATTTGTAGCCAAAATATCTGACAAATTTCATTTCATAAGGCAGGTACTTACAGATAGAAGCTGAAGTAGACAAATTTGATAGGATGAAAGAGCATGCTTGATAATAATGGCATATTTAAAGGCAGCATAAAACCTGAAGTTTTCTGTTAAGTTTTGTAGCAAGCCCAATACAATCTGCTGAACATGAATAAGAATGCCATAATGAAGTTTGAGATGATTTGGTGTCGATTGAAGTTAAAAATAGTTTCAAAATATCACATACAAGGAAGGCAATACATTTAAGTAACATGTTTCTGAGTTAACCTTTAAAGCAAAATTTAAAATTAGCTTAATATTTTCTATCTGATGTAATAAATCAGATGATAATGAATAATCCCCATTTTAATATACATCATGTAATTTCAGATTTTTCTAAATCAGCAGCAGAATTTTTCTGCATAGTTTAGAGTCTTAAATCAGCATTAAGTTTCACACACACACTATTATACATAAATAGATTGTATGTAGTCATTGTTTTCCTACATGGATCTTAGTGTTGAAGTGAATTACAAATATGCTTTGTCCCATACTCTGCTCTGTATAACTAATTAGGTTTGGACATTCTTCCTCCTCATCCTTCCCCAATTATTGTTGCATTACAATGAAGGGAAAACTAGCAGCCATGGTTGCAAAATGTAACTGAATGTCTTATACTTTCATCCCTAACTAAATGTGTAAGTTCGCTAGTTCGCAGATCCTCGCATTATCCTGAAATTTTTAGGGCAGGAGCATCGACAATCAGGAATTAAACAGTGGGAAAATTTCCTTTCCTTTCCTTTGGGTAATCAGTTTACTTTGCAAACTTTAGTGTCAGAATTTAAGTCTACTTTATGTACAAGTGGGCTAATTGGGACTGGATTCACAGTTTTAAATGGGGTCTGAACCACTATGCACCTTCACCAGGTGTCAAACCTGGTAACCCTTGATTACAAGGTGATGATGTTACAATTACGCCATTGGGAGGCTTTTATTTCCTGTGTGTTCTATAAAAATGCAGAAATGTGTGTTTTTCATTTACATTAGTTTCGATACCTGACAGTTTGCTTCTGAATTACATTTGGCAAATAAGGTATCACTTCTGCTGCCTAAATATGAAAGTCTAGTTTCAAACCCTTGTACAAATGAGAAGAAGTCCATATCATCTTTTAGTTGCAACCTCTTCAAATGCAAAATTTCAATGCTTTTAACAGAATCCTGAGTTGATAAAAATACATTTCCTGCAATTACTTCAATCTATTTGAAGATGCGAATTGGTACCGAGTGTTGTGAAATTACAATTACAATCCCACCCCCTCTCAGGGTGACCAGATCAGAATCAGTTGTGTGTCACTGGTTGTAACCAAGGTACGATGAATATCTGGTTGTTCACCTATGTGAACTTTTATCATCATCAATTCATCCTGTTGAGGAATCGACCACGATTTGTTATTAAACCCTGTTGTAAAATGATTATAAATTTGTAGAATATTCGACACTTGTAAGTGTCCACCATGTCTTTTGAACTTTGCAAATGTGCCCATCTTGAATATATTTGGCATGAGAACGTCCTAAGAAACTATGACAAGATGTCATATTTATAGAATTAAAACCACTTATAATTTAAAGGCCGGGGGCTAAAGACCAGCTAAGTCAACGCTCATCAAACAAAAAAAAAAAAAGGAATTTTAATTGCAAAATGTTACTCAACGTGTAAAAAACATGTGCTTTGTGAATGGAAGGGTCAAATGTATAAAACTAATGAAAACCTCTTTCTAAAGTCCAGTACAGCATCAACATGGCACTGCCTTGCTTACGCCAGAAAATTGACTTATCTGGTTTCCCCCATTCAGTTGTAAACTTTTTTATTGTTTTTCTGAAAATCACCATTATATAATAATATGTATATTAATGTAGAGTTGAAGTAATTGCTTACATAGTTCCAAAACACTGTTCTTTAGCATTTCTCTTCCTTCTCTTTCAATATTTAGCAAGCTGTCTCTCTGCCTCATTGAATATTTTTGAGTTATGCCTTATAAGGAGGGCTGAGTCAATATCTATGCTAATGTCGATATTCACAATATCAGTTTTATTGGACCAGAAAGTATTATCCCAATATTTTTTCTAGAACATGGATATCTTGTACAAATGTTCACCTGTGAAATAATTCTAGAGGCAAAATGTCTGAAATCATATTAATTTATGTTAAATTTTTTTACCAAACTCATTTTTTTTAAAATCGTGTATTGATTCAGCCCAAATCATAACAGAAATCAAGCATGCTGCATGTGTTTCACATATTTACGTAAATGCTTTGTACGGCTTTATACATCACATGAAATGTTTAGTTCACTGATAGTAATTTTTGGACAGCACCAGATCCAAGACAAAACGATGATGCAAAGTTTATTTGTGCAGAAATGAGGTAAGTCATTGTATGCTTGTGCAATCTCTTTGAGCCTTTTTACAAATATAAATCTTAACATTTGTTCATAATATTTTGTGCTTGTTGCTCCTCGGTAGTGATATTAATGAATGTTTACAAGTGAAGAAATTATTTGCATATTGCTTATCTTTTGTATGTTCCTGTTGTTTTCTAACATGGTGCTTATCTCTCTCTCCCTGTCTACAAGGAAGAAAGAATGCTTCTGTTTTCTAGCTGATAAAATTTGTGTGAAAGATTATGAAAATTTTTACTTTGTTGATAAGTAATATACTTATGAGTGTGACTTAAATGGTGGATAATAATTTATAGATATGGTTTTATACAAGTTGCTGAAATGTCATGAATGCTTTTACTGAGTTGCATCTGTGAGAAAATGCTGTTAGGAAAAATATATACATGAGAAATAGCATTGCGTCAAACATGAGAATATGTTTCCTGCACAAATGATATTCTCGATTTTAATAATATTTTATTAGAATTTTATGTGGTAAACGCAATTAGTATTGATGTAAAGAAAAAACTCAACAGATTTCTTTTGGCAAAATTACAAAGTTACTTCATGTGTTGAAAAGTTACAAAGTTGAAAACATTAGAAATGCTCATTATGTGCTCCACTCATAAGTTAACGCATTCTGGGAATAAAATTCCTCCAAAACTCCTAGTAGCATCTCAGAGTAAATTTCTATAATACAGACCAAACACGGTATTTGCAAATGTCATTAGTATCACAGTGAAGAGATCCGGGAGTTCTTTGAAACTACATATACTGTACATTTGAAATATTTGGATCAGCTATTTCTATTATTGTGTTGTTGGTGCTTGATGCTCTTTACATCCGTCCTATTCCCAGTTTCCACACTCTTTGTTTCTTGTCATTTCAAAAGCAACTTCATGCCTTTGCTTCTCAGTAAGATTTCATTTTCATAAAATTAGTAATTACTCTATTGTCACCATCATTTATGTCACACCTCATGTAATGTGTATATGATGCTTTATTATTTGTCTAATTATGTAGCTATTGTTATAGACATTTCTTCTAGAACATGCCATGGATTATTTTCCCTCATTTCATGAAGATTTCTTGGTCTTCTGGTGAACACTTTACTCTTGCTCAACAAAATAAGTCACAAAAGTGTCAGATCTTGTGAGGACAAATCCCACGCAACGGGGCTTTATGGCTAGGAAAAATTGGCCTTGAGGTCAGTGATTGAAGTGGATGGGGATGCAGGGGTGGGTGGTTATCCCACAAGTAGCAAAAATTATGCAAAACATCATCCCATTGTCTCGATGTTAACATATAGGAGCATCCCCCCTGCCCCCCATCTATCTAACCCCAGGTCTCAAACATGCATCCACCAGCTACGGATTTGCACTTCAAGTACTGGCTGAGATAATACTTTCAAAGACCTAGTTTGAATGTCGCAAATTATCTTTTGTATGGTGTCATTATGTGAACCACATGACACTCAAAGTTTCACAATCGAAGAACCTATTCTGGTCCTTTTACTTTACCATTAGTGTCTTGGTCATGTTAATGAATAGATTACACAAAAATTCTCTGAAACTGAACTATCAATTGACTTTGAATAGAAATTGGAAGGGACAAAGTAGAAGGTGGTGACTTTTCAGAGCAAAGAAACTTTTTTCTCTACATTTTACAACATTCGTGTGGGATCTTCAGGGGTATAAAGATGAAGGAGTGGGATTTTATTAGATGGAAATACCACAACAATACTTCCAGCTATTTTGTGCATGGAATGGAACATTTTGCTAATGTGTGAGTTGCACATAAATATAATAAATGGCAATTTGTATTTTTAGCATAAGAATCTATAATAGAAAAATGATTTAGTTAGAGAACCCATTTTAGGAAGATATCCTCAAAGTGAGAGAGATAGTCAGAAATACTTATACATATTTGATTATTGTGCTTTGATATTAGTGAAATTAAATCACTTAAAGTAAAGAGAGTTACGCAAGATATCCTTGCTGCCATATTGACTTAAAACAATGTACAGTTTGCACAAATTTATGGTTTATTGTGCAGCGTATTTTCCCACCACAGTGAAAGTAATAGCTACTTTGTATTTACTTTGTATTGTTTCTTTGACAGTGCTGATGTCAACAATAAGAGCTGTGAACAAAAAAAAATGCTTGTTTTTTACAATTGTATTTAATTATTTGTGAAAATTCTTTGCAATTAGGGAACAACTGGAAAACATGGGTTACCTGGTTCTGTTGGACGGCCTGGGTTACCTGTAAGTTGCTGATATATCAAATCTTGTTGTTGTTGTTGTTTAGTAGTTGTCTCTACCTTTTGTGTCCATTGTCCGTGTTGTGGTGTTGGTGTTCCTGTTCCTGTCTAACTATTAGCTTGTTAAATTGTAGATTGTATGTTATGTCCTTGAACTGTTTGTATTGATTTAGTGAATGTTAATGATTACTTGCATAATTTTTCATGTTCATTTTGTCAGATTTTGTTGTATTAATTGAAAGAAAAGTATATAATATGACATAGATATATTGTAAATGCATATGTATATATAATGTAATGTAATTTATCTGAGTACAGGGTGTTTCACTTGCTCTCGATCCCTGATTTTTGCTTATAAAAATCAAACTATTGGTCATAATGTAATGAAATTTGCTACAGACATACTGTACCTTGGAAGCATAGTGGTATCATTGGAGATCGCACCACAGTCTCTCTAGTTCTTGTGTAAGCATACACATGCATCTGGGCGATTCTGCCGTTAAATGCCAATCATACGGACATGGGCTTTCAGTCTGAGTTCTTGGTCATTCTGTTGTGATGCACCTGATAGTTTTTGTTTGGGTTCAGTTGAAAGTTTGTACTTACAATCAGTGGTTCGTGATTACAGTACAGTATGAGTTGGTACTCAGTGGAACAACATATGAACTTACCCCACCATATTTCTTCCTGTGGGGCATGCTGAAAGTAAAAGTCTTATTGCAACAAGCCACAGCCTATCATGGAACTTCAAGACAGCATTCGGCGGGAAATTGACGCTGTGACTCCTGATGTGTTGGTGGCTATCTTCTGTAACATGGAGAGGCAGGCGTGTGCAGGCATGCTTGATGCTTGGGGCAAGCACTCCTAACAATCGGTGATGTCACCATGCTTTTCATACACCAAGTCATGTCCGTAGCAAATTTCATTACATTATGATCAATAGTTTGATTTTAATAAGTAAAAATCAGGGGCCGAGAGCGAGTGGAACACCCTTTATTAAACCATTCCAGAAGTATCAATGAGATTTTCTGTGCTGAATGGGAAAATACTCTTAACCAGTTTTCAATTTGAATTTCTAATTACTAATAGGAAAAGACTAATATGAATTACAGGTGGTGTGATTATTAACCCCTCCCCCAACAGAAAGAACCAGAACTGAGATCATCCATTCCAGGTTGAACGTAGGTCTTCTATTTGACAATCATATACCATACTGCCTGGATCACTGTGGCTCTTGATGCTTTGGTATTGACCCTTATGATGGCTTTATTGGCCCATATCTATTACCAGGTGTGCCGGTTAATAATTCTTAATTTTGTCGCTGGATGGCGCTGGAAGCAAGGGTTGGTGCACAGTCTCAACTGTTACGTCAGTGTGTTGCCAGTTGCCAGGACAGTACCTGTCAAAATGCCGTGGATGTGCAACCGAGTGTGAGTGATCATGATATTGGGTTTGTGTGGGAAACATGTTGACCTTCAAACCAAATAATGAGCATGTGCGGCACATCCTGCTTTTTTTGTTCAATCCAAAAAAAAAAAATCAAAAAAAATGCGAGTGAAAGCCATCGTATCCTTGTGGAAACGTACAGTGACAATGTCCTAACGCAAGATGCGTGTGTGCGTTGGTTTCGACGATTCAAAAGTGGTGATTTCGACTTGAAAGACAAAGATCTCCCGGGCCAGCTGAAAAAATTCCAAGATGCCGAATTGGCAAGCACTGTTGGATGAAGACGATACACAACACAACAACAACTGGCAGAGAAGTTAAATGTTGGTCGCCAAACCAAATCTGATCGTCTTCATGCCATGGGAATGCCATCTAAATGACAGACAAATAGAAAAGCGAAAAACTGTGTGTGAAGTGATGCTTTCTCGGCATGAAAGAAAGTCTTTCTTGCATTGGATAGTGACTGGGGACGAAAAATGGATCTACTTCGAGAACCCAAAATGCAAACACAACAACAACTGGCAGAGAAGTTAAATGTTTGTCGCCAAACCATATCTGATCATCTTCATGCCATGGGAAAGATCCAGAAGGCAGGAAAATGGGTCCCACATCATCTAAACGACAGACAAATAGAAAAGCGAAAAACTGTGTGTGAACTGATGCTTTCTTGGCATGAAAGAAAGTCTTTCTTGCATTGGATAGTGACTGGGGACGAAAAATGGATCTACTTTGAGAACCCAAAATGCAAAAAGTCATGGGTTGACCCAGGACAACCTTCACCATCGTCCGCAAAACCAAATCACTTCAGAAGGAAGACAATGCTGTGCATTTGGTGGGATCAGAAGGGTGTGGTGTACCATTAGCTTCTGCAACCAGGTGAAACAGTGAATGCCGTTTGCTACCGTCGACAACTCGTCAATTTGAACCATGCATTGATCGAAAAGTGCCCAGATTGGTCGACAAGACATGGAAAAGTGGTTTTGCAGCATGACAATGCCTCATCACACACAGTGAAAGGCATCACACACACCATTTCTTCACTTGGCTGGGAATTCTTGCCCCACCCGCCATACTCACCAGACATAGCCCCTTCGGACTACCACTTGTTTTCATCAATATCTTACTCACTTTCCCAGCAACACTTCAACAATTACGAAGATGTCGAACAATGGCTTGCAGACTGGATCACCTCAAAATGTGAACAATTTTTCTGGAAGGGCATCCACAATTTGATGGACAGATGGGCACAATGTATAGCTAGTGATGGTGCATACTTCGAATAAAGCATTTGTTACCATTCTCCCCAGATACACCTGTTTTCTTTCGGATCAATTAAGAATTATTAACCGGCACACCTGGTATTTGCATATGAGTAAGGATGACTGTATTTTCCATTCCAAAGTTCCAAAAATTTATATCAATTTTTTGGTAAGATGTCTTTGATGAGTTATGCATAATGCAACACTTTCCACAACTACTTTCTGCTTACCGACTCATTCACATTGAGAACTGTTAAGTGACATTATTCAATCAATTTCTTAAAATTAGAATTTCATAATTGTTTTACAGGGTGTCTACCAGTCTGAGAATCCTGCAAAAGTACGGTAATTTTCTTTTTCTGGAAAAATCGTGGAAAAGTCATGGAAATTTACTTTTCTGGAGAAATCAAGGTTTTTGTAGCATGAGCACACTCATAATACATAATACAGAATGCTTTGATTTGATTTGACTTTTGTTATTTAGTGTCCAGGGTGGCGACAGACCTGGAAATCCTGGAAAACCCCGAAAAGTCAGGGAATTGGAGAGGTGAAAAAAGTCAGGGAAATGTCAGGGAATTTTGTCTTGATTGACAAATGTTTTTTTTTTTTTTTGTTGAACTGTAGATGCAATGTGATGAAATGAACCTGCCAGACATTTGATTTTGAAGAAGCACTGCACTTAAATGGGAAATCATCTTGCCACCTTTTGGCGTAAACTTTTGTGTCTATTATGCATTGGACACAACCACGGTGCCAGAAACAAGTGATGGAAGGTGATGAGGTGGGGGAGGAGAAATTTCCAGTGAGGCAGACACAATTGATGAAACTCTAAATGTCACATTTAAAATGTATTGGCATATTTGTTTTTTTGTCTATGGGAGCTATAAGGGGTTGGGCCTGTCGACCAGAAGAGTGCACCCACTCTGGCACCGTCTGACAGATGTCCGACACTGTACTACGGCATTGTGTGGACAATCTGATGGAACATTGAAACGAATGAGGGCTTTTATCCAACCTGATTTTTTTGTTGTATGCCGTGAAACGACATTTGATCCACCGAATATTTAGGCTCGATTCCTGTCTGATAAATCTGACTAATGTAAAGATTCTCTCGGGCCATTGACCAGGTGAGTTGTGGAAAAGATTCCAAGCTTTTGAGAGCTAACGTCACTCTCATCTTCAGGAACTTCTACTTTGAAGATAAGAGTGATGTTAATTTTCGAAAGCTTGGAATCTTTTTCACAACTCACCTTGTCGATAGCCTGAGAGAATTATTTCATCATTCGTCGCCAGGAAAGCTTCAAGACTGACTTAAATCTGACTAATGTCGAATTGCGACAAAATTTCTCATTACAGCATAAAAACGGATGCATGGCACTCTTATGCATCCAATTTTTTTTGTCTGATGTAGTACAGCATTTCATCAGAAAAACTTTCAGGCTCAATCCTAAAAACATCATTTTCGTCGGTAATCAATGTTCCTCTGCCAGGCCTACTGAATTTTCACTTTTCGTCTACTGTTATTGAATTTGACAGGCTGAAGCTTTATTTGGAGGATGGTTTAGAAAGTACATTCGAATTAGCCATAAATTAAAACACGAACTTCGGTAATAATTGACTTTTTATTGTCTTAATTACAATGATCTATAACTTACTTTTCGACATATTCACCACCATTCTTCAGGTATTTGTTGTGGTATGGCACTAAATTTTGTATGCCCATGTCATATGTCTGCCTCCAAAAAGCGGAACCATCTGTACAGCAGCGTTACTGTCAAAATGTATGTCCAGCCAGAAACTGCTTCAGCTGGAAGAGATCAAAGTCGTATCACGTGAGGTCAGGGCTCCCACTTAAAGTAACGCAAAAGAGCCCACTTATGGTCAGGTGTGTGGGGTCGTGAATGATGGATCTGCCTTCCATGAATGGTCTGCATCATCGTCTGACCATACTGTCACTAATGGCATCCAGTCCTTACACCTATCACAAGTTCTGGTGGATCTCTGCTGGCATCCGCTTCTGAGCGTGAAAAAATCTGATTATAGCATGCAGTCGGTATATGAGAACTGCTAACTTTCTCATAGAGTTCAGCCAAGTTAACTCCTGCCGGCTCCCTTGGCGGAGTGGTGAGCACATTGTGATACAACACCAGGGGTCCTGGGTTCGAATCCTAGCCTGGGCATAGATATTTGTGAGTGTCCATTCATAAATTTCATCATGTCATCACTCATCCCCATTTTCTCAAATTAGCCAATAGTGGCACAAAAAGTGAAGTAAAATAAAGCAAATCAATCAACCAAGCTAACTCCTGGCACAGGACCCATCTTTATGCAGCAGTGACCCGCTGTTGCTACTTTTACCTACGAAGAAACTTGTGGTCAAACAGCCATATAGACCTACTGTGCCCCCCCTCCTCTTTGTGCAACAACCAGCAACCTTAGAATCCCTCCTCCCTGCAGCCACCAGTAGGGAAACAAAATTTTACCAAAATAACCATTCTGCGCTGTGAATACAGCCAGGAAATAGCTTGGCTCTGGGATAACGCTGTTCTTAAATCGACTCCCTTCACAACAATGCAACTGCACCACATAACAGACACATAGCACCTCTTCCTATCTGTATGTACGCATCGTCCTTCAACCACTAGCGCAGCGTTCCAACAATATCGGAACTTACTTTTTGGATATCCATCATATAATATAAACTTATGGACGCTGTTCTTAACAGCATGTTCCTATCTTATCTTGTCTGATTAGCAAAATCAGATGCCTGTGCAGTGCAGTAGATTCCCCTACTATAAATTGCTTGCGTTAAGTTTTTAATATATATATTTACACACACACACACACACACACACACACACACACACACACACACACACACACACACACACATTTTACCGGCAATATAGGAAATAGCGTGTTGTAAATTTCATGGTACTTGGATGTACTGTGAATGTTTGTACTGAAAGAGTCACATTAATAATGTAAGGTAATATGGCACTTCGTTTTGTACAATTCCATTGCTTCACTTCCAGAATGTTTAGTTCCGAGAAGCAGGTTTAAGATATGTTAGGGTTTTGGGTGCCAAGCGGATACCATGTGTTGCCATGTTCACATCAAACAAACCACAAATTCACCATACCAATATCTGAATCATGTGTGAATAAGTTTGTTTGCTTTATATAGAAAAGAGGCACAGCATACAAGCATTACTGCTTTGAAAATAAGTTTGCATTCATGGGTCTTGCAAGCGGCAGGCAAAATATCAACGTTTAATAATGAGAAAGCCTTAGAAGAATGAGAAATTACAAAATTTCTTCATTATAAACAACTAATTTACTTTAATCTCATTTAGTCAACTTTATAAATAATCAAATATTTTATTTAAGCCTGCTTGCAAATGAGAATAGCCCTGTAAAAGTCCCTCCCTAGCTTGTGAATTGTAATAATTATTCAAATCCACTATTTTTCAGAACAAATATAAATCGTAGAGAAATTAAGTCAATTTCTTGTAAGCTAATATAGATTCTTAATACAGTCCATACCTGAAAGCTGTATGAATTTATTTTCCATATACAAATACGTGGATTTAGTTCAGAATTGTCAGGGAAAATATGCAAAGTTTATCCTGGAAAAGTCAGGGAATTTCATTTCTGCTCGTCTGTAGCCACCCAGGTGTCACTTTTCTGCCACTTTAGTCTAATTGCAACAATGAGGATGACTGATGATGATATGATGAAACTGATGAAGGGGCTGGGGTTCAAACCTGGAACCCTTGGCATCATACCATACTTTTCTATTGGTTCCAATTAAAATTTCAATTGGATTCAATTGGTTTCAGGTGGAATGAATCGGATTCTATCAGATGCCTAATGTAGGTATCGGAATGTATTGGTTTCAATTGGAAACTCAACTGAAACCAATTGGGAAATCAAGACAATTTTCAATTGGTGAATTTTAACCAATTGTAAGTTTGTATATATTGTAGAACCAATATGTTATAAATTCGTTTATTGACTCAAAGCATAGGTAGTTTCATTCTTGACACCACATTTCCTGTGATTTAGAAGTTCATTGGAAAAACAGCACACTTGAACAGAATTTCTTCTGAATTCTAATGCATACTACTGAAGTCAGATTTATCTTAATAAATACCTAAGTAGAACTTTTTCTTAAGAACCAACTCAACCTTAAAGTAGCTAGTAGTAGGAATAAATGTTCATATAGGTTCTTGTTTTTTGCAATATGGAATTTCCATGGTTATTCATATGTGTATGTAATGCAATTGGAAAAATGAGCACTATTTTGATCAGCCAAGTTGATCTGAACAGTGTTTTGTTTGTTTATCACTTTTCCAAGTGTTGTTGGTCAGATTCTTTGTTTAACCTAATTTGTCGCTGTTTTCGCATGTATAATGGAAGAACAACATGTCAATTTATGACTGAAGCAGCATGTTTTTCGATATTCTATAAGTGTGTTAAACACAATGAAGCTACAGAGTTAAAAACATGTTCATACATTTGAAACAAAAATTGTATGTGAGTTCTTCTGTTGCAAATTCCACATGCTTTACCAGAGATTTATTTTATATGATTTCTTTATTGCATTTACAGTTGTATAGAAGATAAGAATTTTTCATAAGCAATATATCAAAAACAAAAAAATACTTTCCAATAGAAACCAATTCATTACAATTGACCAATCAGTCTCAATTGACCAATTCGTTCCGATAAGAGTGTCTAAAATCTCATATTGGCTATCGGAACCAATTGGAAAAATTTCCAGCTGCAACCACTTCGCCATGGAGGTTGGCTAAAGAATGCTTGAGAGTTAATAGCAACAATGTATAAATTTGCTACAATAGGTGTTATTTATCCAGTCCCGGTTTCTGGTCTCCATGTTAAACAAAGACCTCTGTCTACAACAAGTGCTATCTGACACCATAGCTCAGCTTATCACCAGGTTTGAACCCTGCAAAATAAACCAGATTTGGATTACTTTTATAACAATGGGAAATTTTCTACAACTATAGAAGTTTCATTTTTAATTTGTTGTGGACAAACTATTCTTCAATTTGATTTTCTGAGTATTACTAATATTAGTAGAAATTTTATATTAAATACGCTAGGAAAATGGTTTTATAGAATTCTTAGTGTGTTTAGATAAGAGTATAGTACTATGTAATGATTTGGTCTGGAAAGAAATGTGTTTTGTTCTGGAAAACCTTGGAAAGTCAGGTAATTTTGCTTTTACAAAATTGTAGACACCCAGTTTTAGCAATGCAGTAAAATTATTAATTTTTAAATGAAAAGTTATGCAAGTAAACATGGTATCGCTCTTAGCTTTGGAATGTTTTAGCTGTGGATGTTTGTTCATGTATTAATGTCTTTCCTCTTTTTAACATTTAATCATTGTTTGGCACAATTAAAATTTGTTTGGACATATCTTTCTTTCAGCCTTGCACACTTTACAGGAACTCGTAATTACTCTGCAGTTTTTTGGACGTAGATGGGGAGGAGGCTACAAGTGAATTTTTAAGGGGAATGAAATCATGTTTCACATTTTGAGAGAAAGGAGAAGGATGCTTATAAACGTTATGGCATGACTCGCTGCAGGACATATAGTAGTGGTATTTATGATAATTACATTCCTGATGCAAAATATAGACAAAAATACAAACGCGTCTCGTTATTTCTTTCTTTTGCGCATCAGTTCACAGCCAAATTTACAATGTAACTGGTGTAATATTCAGTTCTGAAACACACGTGAGTATTTATGGGGAGGGAATTTAAAATCCTGATCAACTGTTTTTACACGTAATAATTGTGCATGTTGCTTTAAATGTGAACTGGTAAAAGATAAATTTCCCAGTCCATATAACACCATGCCAGGAAGGCACATTTAGGGGATGTGGGGTTTGATACACTTTTTTATTAATAAAAATATCATACTGCATAGATACAGCTTTGTAAAAAATGAACTTGATTGTCTGAATAAGAGACAAGGTATTATGGTAATATTTATTGGAAATAGCAAAAATTAGTGTGTTTGTAAAAATTGATTTTGAAGGGTGGATAACCTCATTATGAGCATTGACACCATTGCTGCTGTAGGCTCAGTGTCAACTTTCAGTACCACCACTGAAGTTTCTGGGTTTGGAGGCCCACCTTGGACATGGTTGCACCTTCACACTTTCATCTAATCATAACTCATGCTCATCATAGCAGTTAGCCAAAAATGGCAGCAAAGTGTTGTAAAATACCAAAAATTCAACTTTAATGATCCCAGAGCTCAAGCTGATGTCCTTCACCATTAATGCTGCCCAATGCTAATATGTATATTTCATCATATTGTTGTTCAATATGCAATTTTTTAACATTTTTCTGCAATTCTTCTTCAGGTTTTATTTCAGTTATTATTCAACATCAATCACAGGTTTCTTATTTTATTATTTTCTAATACGCTATATCTCTCTTCACTATATATTCCATTCATTTTCGCATTACTTACAGTTTGTCACCTGCAGTTGCAACCCCCTTTTCCTCTTACTAGCTGTGCTATTGTTTTTCATCACGCTTACATTCAAAATCAATGTTGTATGTTTCTTAACATTCTCAATTGAACATATTTATACTATTAAATTGAATGCATCTTAATTAAGTATAATGATTCTATTAAGAGGAATGTTTTTTTAATTCATGTTTAATTGAGATATATTTTACTGTATGGAAGCTATTTTGATATTTGGTCTAGGAATTAATTCGTGCACCTGGACAAGAGATGGCGTAATGAGCGTATCGTCCCACAGTTCCGTGTATCCACACATGCGTTGAAAACTCCTGTCAGCGCACATCATTCATAGTATAGGGCAGTTGATTGACCCGTCAACAACAGCATTTTGTATCGTGCCAGATAAAGTGTTTTTGCGGGGTGTTCTGCTTCATTACTTTAACATGCAGAAAAGTGCTACCGAAAGTCATCGTATTTTGGTGGAAGTGTATGGTGACCATGCGCTAGCTGAGCGAACGTGTCAGAAGTGGTTTGCACGGTTTAGAAGTGGTGATTTCGGCCTGGAAGACCAAGAGCGACCTGGACAGCCAAAAAAATTTGAAGACGAAGAATTGAGAGCATTGCTCGATCAGGATTCATGTCAAATGAAGAAGAACTTGCAGAAGCATTAGGCGTTGATCAAACAACAGTTTCCAAATGCCTCAAAGCCATGGGAATGATTCAAAAGATGTCACATTGGGTTCCACATGAATTGAAAGACAGAGACGTTGAAAGACGAAAAACCATTTGCGAATTGCTGCTTCAAAGACAGAAAAGAAAGGGGTTTTTGCATCGCATTGTTACTGGCGATGAGAAGTGGATCCATTACGAGAACCCGAAACGAAAAAAGGCCTGGGTGAAGCCAGGTGAACCAGGTCCATCACAACCGAAACGAGATATTCACTGTGCAAGGGTTATGCTGTGCATATGGTGGGATATGAAAGGTGTGATGTACTATGAGGTGCTGCAACCGGGTGAAACTATTAATGGAGAATGTTATCGACGACAATTAATGCATTTGAAGCAAGCTCTGGCCAGGAAACGACCAGAATGGGAGAACAGACATGATAAACTTATTTTTCAACATGATAACGCTCGCCCACATGTTGCAAACCGGTCAAAACCTATTTAGAAAATGTCGGATGGGAAGTTTTACCCCACCCGCCGTATTCACCAGACGTTGCTCCTTCGGACTACTACTCGTCCGATTGCATGAATAACGATTTGATTGGACAGCGGTTCACTTCTTCAGAAGATATCGAAAAATTGGTCTCTGACTGGATCGCTTCAAAGGATGAGGACTTCTTTCGCCACGGAATCTGTAACTTGCCTGACAGATGGGCGAAAGTGGTGTCTCGCGATGGACAATATTTTTCTTAAGGTATTTATGTATTTTGTGTTTGAACTACAGCTTCAATGTGTGCGTAACAACCGCACGAATTAATTCCTAGACCAAATACAAAAAGGATTTCATTATTTAAAAAAATGTCAATAAAGTTATAAGGAATTGAGAAGACAAGGACAATTTGGAGAACCTTAGGTGAACATTGTGGATGCACTTGAATATGTAGGAAAATGGTTCTTTTAATATTACTTATGAGTATTTGCAATTTGAAGAGTTGATAATTCTTTATTCTGATACAGTATCCTCTGTCAACACCTCTGCATAATGCTCAAAGTATATATATTAACAAAACAATAAATTAATTGTTTAATATGAATAGTATAGTCATATGCATGGTAATTGATTACTAATATTTGTTTTGTGTTGCATATAACATTTCTTTTCTATTTAACACAAATTTTGTAACTATATTTTTTTACTAACTTAGACATTTGATATTAACTTGGAATTTTTATTTTTTGGCATGATAAATGATGTGTAAAATGTTGTACATATAATTTGTTACATTTACTTTGTTAGAATGTTTATTGTTAAATATGTTAATGGTGAATAGTTCTGTTTTTTTTTGTTGCAATTACAACTGTAACTCTTGTGTTTCCAAACGTGTGCAACCTTATATGTGTTGTCAGATATGTACAAAGTATCCAGAAAAGAACTAGTGAAAACCGAAATATGACACCTCTGCTTCTATTGCCTCGAATTTTACATAATCGGAAAGACTAACTCAAAAAAAAAAATGTTGGGTTCACTGGAGTACCAGCATGCTCTTCTGTGAAAGGGAGAATAGTGAGTGTGAATGCAAAACTTTTGCATTTGAGTCCCGAGTAGCATTGAAAGAGGATGTGGGCTTCACAAGAGTGTGTACAGTATGTTCTGTGGCTAGCTGAAATGCAGTGGATGAAGCCAGTGCAATGTTGTTTTCAGATGGAATGAGTCAAATCAACCCACTAAACAGTAATAGCATCCTCACTGGGACTAGCAATTTCTGAAGACAGGCAGTGTCGAGTCACAAAAATTGAGACTTTCCCTGGATGATATTGATCTCAAGACAATAAATGCATTACTTTCAGAAATGCAATGCTTCTTTTTCACTAGTTCTTTCGTGGATACCTTGTATATTGTATTTTTCTGTAATATTGTCCTGGTAAAACAATATATTTCATGTCTCATGTCATAAACACAATAACAAATATTCAGTTAAACAGAGACATTCCTGAAAGTTTACCAATTTTTTTTCTTCTTCAAACCACCTATTATATTCGTCAGAACATGGAGAAAGAAGCTATAAATGTATATACTGATTTAAAGGCAAGATTATGAAGGTATCAAACTGGCTCAGTTTCAGAGAAGATTAAATGGTTGAATTTTGATTATGCCACTGAAGTTGGCCTGGGTATGTGTGTTCTTCGTCTAATCACCAACCATTCTCATTGTTGTGATTAGCCAAAAGTGCCAGAAAAAACAATGCTAAATAACAAAAATACAATACAAATACAAGAAGGTATTAAAGAATTAAGAGAAACAGACGAAGATGTGTCTCACATGTAATAGGTGACTTATGTAACTGATGATCTGCTCCTTTTCATTAGAAATCTTTTTGGGTGAGCATGTAAAGCGATCGATTCACAGTTTCACTACCCAAGGTTTCAGGGTTGAATTCCGCTTGGAGCATTGGTTTTCCTTTGTAGGTGTTCACCAATTGCCCACAAGAAAATGTAGCAATCAACAGAGTTCTTTTTTTAAAAAATTAACAAGTAGGAAATTCTGTCATTCCATTACTCTTTCTTCTTATATTGTATGATACTAGTGTACCAGTAAATAATTTTAATTTATATGTTCAGTGCAGCAAGCATGCTTCTTACTACATATGTCAAAAAATACCTTCAAGTAAGACTTTTTTGTAGCAAAAAAAGAACAATTCATGTGAAATTCAATTCATTTTGTATTTTTGTAACTGTATATCACTTTTCTGTCACTTTTGACTAATCACAATGATGTGGCTTAGTGATGACATGGTGTAATTGATGAAGGGATGCTTACAAAAAACACCCATGACCAGGCAGGGACTCGAACTTGGAAATTTGATGGCCAGGTCGAAACTTAACTACTTAATCCTCTCAGCCCCTGAGCTGGCTTGAAATTCAAATCATCATTGTTAGGATCGAGTTCCCCTATTTTACCAATGTTGGTATTCCCAAGGTACAACTGTGATTCTGTGTGAACTGCATACACACAGGATAACCAACCTGGAAACTGATCTTTTTACCTTGGTCCTTTTTTTGGCTTGTTTTATTTTTGTTTATTTTATGTTATCCGTTCTTTTGTTTTTAATCTTAGTCTATTGTTTTATTGTTGTTTCTTTCTGGTTTAAAATGGCTTCTGCTGTACTGGAAATTTCAATAAATAAATAAATAAAAAACCATCATGTCAGGCCACCAATGAAATAAGAGACTAACTTTTTCATTTGAGGTGGCCACGGTGGCTCAGTCGGTAACGTGTCTGACTACCATGCTAAAGGTCCCGGGTTCGATCCCCGGCCGGTTCAAATCCGGGAACTTTTCTAACGTTGGAAGCGGCTCCGGCACCCACCCAGCGTCGAATAACATGGGTACCTGGGGGAAACCCCGGGGGGTAAAGGCGGTCAGGGGCGTGATACTGATCACATCACCCCCACTCACGACCGGATCAAGAAAGTGTGGGGCCTTACCCCCACACCCCCTATACGCCTTCATGGCGTGGTGCTAAGCACAGGGGAGAACTTTACCTTTACTTTACCTTTTTACTTTTTCATTTGAAGAAGTTTGAGATATGTGTAGTAACTCAATGAAAGCACCAAAGTAACATACAACACGTTTACTCTAAATCAAAAGCAATAAATCATTCAAGAAAGTATATTTTATCTTGAAATATTATGCAATACATGAAGTGAACAAAATCTCACTCGAAGTAAGTCTCTTGTATCAAACACCATCACAACAGTTGTTTGGAAAATCCTATTCTTGACCAAACCTGGCCTCACCCAAACATATAAGAATGAGATTAAAACCAGAGATAATTTTTCAAATGAAAGAGCATTTTGTTGCTGTGATGTGATGTATCAAGTGATATAACTTAATTAACCAGTTGATGAGAAATTGTTCAATGAGTTCTATCCAAACAAAACACCTTCTATCATATAATATCATGCTTTTTCATATTCTGCAAGGATCTCATGATGCCATGGTTAGAAATTTGACACAATTTTCACTAATGTGCTGTATTATATGTGTGTTTGTGTCTGTCTCTGTAATACTGCAAAAGTATCTTTAATTTCTTTCTATCTTTATTAGCAAAAATCGAATTGAAAATTTATCCAATATTGAAAAAGTTTGGTACAAAATTTGCCAACATCAATAACTCATATTCTACAAATCTGATCTTAAATGTTAAACATTATATGAAAACCCTGAATACTGGATTTGCCTCCTTTCTTAATGTATGTAAGCAGGTAACTCTCAAAAGTAAACTGCATATTTAGAAATTGAATGTACAAAATCTTGGGACATGAATTGTACTCTTCTATACCATGACTGTAGACAGATACAACTTTATTGGAAGTGCATAACTGATCCTATACTTACAGTACTATGCACTACACAAGCATGTGTTTATGGAATTGAATTTAGGTTAAATCCATGCTCTACTCGACCACTGGAAAGTCAGGGAGGAGGGGTAAGCATAACGTGCTTCAAGGTCAGAGGTCCCAGGTTTGAATTCTTGTGAAAGGGAGATTGAAACATCTTATCCAACAACACAGAGAATTTAAAGATCAGAGAGGAAATTTATAGGCACTCATGAAAGGGAATTTCCCATTTGAACCGGGAACAACAGTGAAAGAGGGCAACCAGAAGTCAAGGTGGAGGGATCGTGAGTGGGCTTTGATTATAGAGTAAAACCTGTATTGCACAAGTTTAAAAAATTCTAAGCTTTTGAAAATACTGACTTAATTGTCCCAAGAATGTTTTCTCTTAGCTTTGTCTCCCCATTGTAATTTTGTAATGCTTTGAAAAAATATGAGTTAAAAATGAGTTACCCATTTTGGTATCTGAATTTGTATTAATCCAACATGCCAGAAGTTTCAGGGGGATGGGGGTGGGGGTGGGTTTTGAACCTCCAAAACCTCTCTTTAAATATGGTCATGTTATGTACGTAAATGTGCACTGGTATTTAGAGAAATATCAAACCTCTAAAATATCCATCTTAAAGATAAACTAATACACTTGGCCTCTACCTATAAAGTAACAATTAAGCTGTCCCATCTTTCTTCATTATCATCGATTATCATTGATTATAAGAAGTTAGTGTACTTTGCTCATGGAATGCAAAGAGCTGAACTGCATAGACCCCTATGGTACATACAATGAGTTGTTGACAATTGGGGTGCTATAGAAAAGTCGAGATTGATTTATGTAGAAACTGGACTTTATCACACATCCCTGCTGGAGTAAGAATAACTTAATCTGAACGTACTCCCCTGTTGGCTATCTAAGCCAAGTATTAGACACCGCAACAAAATTCCCTTGTGATGTTGCTGATTGAAAAACACTATGATTATTATTTGGACTCCCAAGTAGCATCACAAATAAGTTACTAAATGTTCATAGTCTATGCACAATTGGTCCTCAATTATTAAAAAGTTGCCTCCAGCCTAAAATGACTTGCACACATTAAATGTAATCTATACTTTTTGTGAACATACAAATTATAAAACTATTCAAAGTGTACAACCGAATTCTTCAGAATCATAAAAATTCTTCAATAAAATACACGATGATTCCAGAAAATTATTAACGGATGAGAAAATAGCCACCTAGC